>NC_056751.1:807870313-807997813 GCF_019279795.1 Protopterus annectens
AGAGTTAGTTAATAAAAGTGTTAGGCTCGGTAATTTCAAGAATTTTACTGAGAAGCTAGGATGAAATGGATCATCAGGCTACAAGCCGATAAGGAGTTTGGCTCGAATGATAGAGTGTCTTTGAAGCCTTTTTTAGTAGATAGATCTCTTCTACATTAGTTAATCAGGTATTAAGTTCTAGGTTAGTGATTTGTTATATAGTGTCAATGGAATATGACTATACTGTATTTTATATTTTAATTGACATATATATTGTAAGGTTTTTATTTCCATAGTTTTTGATTATTAACTATAAACATTATTGTATGTGAGATATATACCTTTGCTTTAGTCCCATGTTTTTATTGATATAGGACTGTTCTACTACTCAACTTTGCTGCCATCTACTGCTTTTAGAAGTTAATAGATTTTTAGCAAAGGTAGTGTGTATATGCTTTTAACACATGCATTTTATAGTCTCTAGTAGTGCTTAATTTGATATTTATTAAATTATTGGAGAGATTTGTTTTATTTGTGAGCATAGATTCTCTATTTCATTGTTTTTATGCTTGAGAATATGGAATGTTGAGTGCTTGCCGCTCAAAATGCAGTTCTTGATTGTTTTACTGATATGATTGGTTAGTTCCACAATTATATATCTTTTGAGTGTATTTAAAAGAATGTAAACAGGTTATTTATTATGTCTGATGAAGCATCCTAGATAGATGCAAAAGCGCTTACATTATTTTAAAACTTTTTATTAAAGTTTCCAGTTGACTCAGCCGAGACCGTGTTTATCACCTCATTGTTGGATCTTAACTTTGGAGAGTGATCATATGAATCACTTTGGCAAGTTAAATGGAAGCCATGGCCATGTCCCTGGGGGCAGCACATGGCTAATTAGCTTTAGCCTCTCTCCCTTGCACTGCTGGATTAGTGTTCAGCTTCTGAAGCAAGCCCATTCTCCAACTTTGGTCTCTACTAGGGAAAAAAACGTGGCAGGAACCTGGTATCTAAACTGGAAAGGCTTACCATGATGCAGAAGCCTTCCTAGTTAAGTCTTCTACATCATGGTAAACCTTTCTGAATCACATGGTATATCTTTAGTGTTTTATCTGACTAAATAAAACTAAATTAATAAACCTATCCGTAATGAATGCTTCAAATTTTTCCATGATCAGTTGTACATATCCTTCTGTACTACAGGCAGTGAAAAACACCTTACCTCTTTGTTGTGTTATAGTAGACAGACTATGCATTCAGTTATGTTTTAGGAGCTATACTACAACATATGTACAACGTTGTGTATATAGTAAGATATTTGTTACAAGTTTATTTCCACTTTACAGATTGGCTTATTCAAAACCCTGGTAAGCCATCAGGAGACCATGTAAAATTTATTAAAACAGAACAAAAAAAAAAAAAATATCTCAGAGCCTTCTAAGAAGAATATACAAAAGAATATACAAAACAACATCTCAGAACTTCTAAAAAAAGAACTGGGCCAAACAATACCCCAACTTTCCAAGAAGTAAGTGTGCTAATCTTATTTCCTAGCAATTCCAAGAAAGGGATGGACTACAGCACCTGCCTATACTATGTATTCACATTATTTACTAATAGCCAAGTAGATAGGTGTTTCTGTGTTAGTTAGAAAGGATATATTTATTTATTTACTTATTTATTTATCATTTGTTGACAGGGAAAGTCCAACAAGGACAGACCTTATTTTCAGCAGAGGCCTGGGGAGAAACATTCCAAACGCACGTCTTTGGAATGTGTGGAGGAAACAGAAGTATCTGAAGGAAACCCACGCAAATGCAGGGAAAACATGCAGACTCCGAACAGAAAGCACCACAGCCAAGAATCAAACTGGAGAACCTCTTGCTGTGAGGCAACAATGTTAACTGCTGCACCACATATGAACCAATATAATCACCTACTACTTTGTCAATTACTTTGCTTGGCAAATAAACTGAAATCTTACAACTGACCCTGTAGTGTCCTGCCTCCTTGATATATTCTAACTGAATCTTTGAGTTTTCTTGTAGATTGGTTCCTGTTACACTCAGTCAGTAGTGTTAATATCTAGGCAGCACAGTGCATTATCAGGGTCGATGAAAGTTTTTTGTTTTTTATAAGGATGCTAGAATTAACCTGTTGTAATTTGGGGAGGAATAGGGTTGGAGTGCCTAGTCACCCATAACAAGTGCATTCAATTTGATGGAGAGCATTTTGATCTGACTGAGATAATCATCAGTATGATCATAGGGGGACAGAATGTTGGTAATGGTATGGTTTGTGGTTTTTTTGAGTGTTACATGGACTTCTACAAGTTCCAGTATGACATCAAGCATGATATGTCATGGAATATGTTCCTCAACAAAATCGAATACTCGTCCATAGCTCCATGTGTACCAACATGCATGGTAGGTGCTAAACCTTGGCAAGGAGGGAGTGCTAGCTTTTCAATGGAACCAAGCTTCTGTAACTTCACAAATATTTACTTCTTCAAAGTAGGGGGAGGCCTTTCGGACTTATCCAAGGCTTTTAATGCCTACCATGTGTGGTTATTTTGTAGTGTTTAAGTGATTACAAAATAAACAGTTACACTACAAGGTGGATTAGAGATTGGTTGCTGGGCAGAAAACAGAGCTTAAGATTCAGAGTGTCGCTCTAATTATTTAAATATAAAGCCAGGCATTCTTCAGGGATCGGTGTTAGGCTCTGCCTAGTTCAATCTGGTTTTATCAATATTTCCTAAGAACAAAAAATGCTGTGTATCAAAGTACTCTGATGATTGTAAAATTGGATTTACACTAGAAAACCCTTCTGATGTAGATGAGCTAAATGAATATCTAAACTTAGTCAGCAGTTGGATGAAGGAATTAAGATCATAATTTAGTACAGAAAAGTGCAAATTTATGTATTTTTCAAAGAAAATTATTAAACAACCGGTTAACTTAATGGCTCCTCAACTGGAGAAAGTCAAGGAATATAAAGACTTAGGAATGCTCATTACTTCATTTTTTTCTTTTAAATCTCATTCCGAGCTCATAGCAGCCAGAGGTACTAAACATATGGGCTAATGGGCTATTTATTAAGAAAATGGTCAACAAGGGATGAAAGTGTATTAACACTAGTATTCAAATCTTATATCAGACTTCTCCTGGAATATAATAATGCCCTCTGTGCATATACAAGAGGACAGCTGAGAAGACTGGAGGGACTTCAGATGAAATTTACAAAAAAAAAATTACTAAGTTAAAGAACATGGGATATGGATCACAATGTGAGACATTAAAATTTTTTAGCATCTGTTAGAATCTTAGCATACAAATTTTTTATGATCCAGTTCTGCAAATCATGTTCTATTTAAATATTAATAACAGCATTAAAAAACATAAGCATGATGATATGCAACTTATAATGAAAAGTGGAATTCTACAATGAGGTCTCAGTATATTTTTGTTAGAATTACAAAACTATGGACATCCCATCTAATGTTAAACAGTCTAAGAGCTTGAGAACTTTTAAGGAAATTTTAGATACATGGGCTGGCAGAAAGGCCTGCGTACCACATTTGGAGGAATCAGCATTTCCTGACAGCCAATTGGCCTAAAATGCTGTCTTTGAATTTATGAACGTATGAACTTATGAAGGAATCACTAATAACAAGGGCTTTGTGGCTCCTTGAAGACCTGCAAGAAGTTAGAGTGGCAGCCTTGCAGTGTTAGTGATTTCTAATAGAGGTACATCTGAAAGAAGAGGATATATATATATATATATATATATATATATATATATATATATATATATATATATACGTGAATCCCTGGATGGCTAAAGTTTGCTCTATGTGGGTCGCAAGGCTCATAGAGATATTTTTTAAGTCTTATGTTGGTAAGGTATTATGCTGCTTTTAACTGACTCAGGGTGTTGTTGAGAAACAGCCTTCAAACTTAGTATTTCTGTCTCTCACATATAAAATCAGTGATTTAGAAGTGAAGAGTTGTCAGTAAATGAGGCAACTCCTATACTACAGATGGGTAATAGAGGAAGTACGAGCAAACCATGAGTCCATGATGGTATGAGAACTACTGATTTTAGGAGGCTTTATGGGTGGAATTAAGCAAGGGTTTCCAATAATGAAAAACAATAGCTAATTCACCTATTGGTTATGATTAATCCTTGTCTCACTTCCATGGTACATAGCTCTGAATCAACATCACTCTCCTTAGCTGACCTTTGGAAAGTTTCTAGTAACATCTAGTGCCACAGGTTCAAGTTAACAGATCTCAGAATTTGAAGATGCCTACTACTATTATTTTTTTCAGACTTCTCAAGAAGTACCTTATGGATTTTTATATATGTCAACAAGTCAAAAGCTGTCAAGGGGTTACTGACAGCTGGGATACCAACCTGTATAACATTTTTTACAGGCAGTTGTGAAGATTCAGTCAAGATGGCTCTCAACGTGGTTTTTATTTATTTCTACTGTTATGGCTATTAACTGGAAGAGGCCATAAAGATGCATGTGTGTTTATCAAATGAGTGTTTCCAATCTACATTATGTTTTTACCCATAATGCTAAGCTCAGTTTTGACATTAGAAGTTAAGGGCCTCTTCTCCTGCAGATACATGCTCTCTAGGCATACATATAAATAAGCATGGGATAGCAGTTTTAACTTGTTAACTTTGTGGTTTAGATCAAAAAGGAATCTCTCTATATACAATATGAGACCTGATTCTCATATACAAAGCAAATGAATTCATCATGAAGTGAGATAGTATCCCAGCATATATGAATATCTTATCTGATCCTATGCTTTTGTAACTTGTACGTGAGCGCTCTGATTGGTGGATGGTATGTTTTCACCATATATTAGAAATCATTAGACTATTAGTTTAATATAAGGTTATCAGCTGTGGATCATGCATTTTGTTTCTGATTCCTCTTACACTGATGCATGCAAGTTTGAAATAGTTTGCACTCTATCAGTTACACTTATTGAAGCTAATAACAGCACTTGTGTATCCCTGATTAGGGATGTGACGAAATTCACAAGACAGCAAAATAGTTTATGCATATGTTACTAAGTGAGGGGCATGACATAATCCAGTAACTTGGTACCTAAAGAGTTTCTCTTAGTGGGACCAACAAACTTCAAAAAATAATATAACTTCATTGGATCCCTAGGTTTATTTATTAGTCTATTAGAGAAAGTTATATCTTTAGAGAAGAGTGTACAGGCAGGATGGAGTGGGTGGAGAAGTGTGTCAGGAGTGATTTGTGACAGACGAGTACCTGTAAGAGTGAAAGGGAAGGTCTACAAAAGGGTAGTGAGACCAGCTATGTTATATGGGTTGGAGACAGTGGCATTGACAAAAAGGCAGGAGTTTGAGCTGGATGTGGCAGAATTAAAGATGTTAAGATTTGCAATGGGTGTGACAAGGGTGGACAGGATTAGGAATAAGTATATTAGAGGGTCAGCCCAGGTTGGAAGGTTTGGAGACAAAGCCAGAGAGGCACGATTACATTGGTTTGGACATGTGCTGAGGAGGGATGCTGAGTATATTGGGAAAAAGATGCTAAGGATGAAGCTACCAGGTAACAGGAAAAGAGGAAGGCCTAAAATAAGGTTTATGGATGTGGTGAGAGAGGACATGCAGGTGGTTGGTGTGACAGAGCAAGATGCAGAGGACAGGAAGAAATGGAAACAGGTGATCTGCTGTGGCGACCCCTAACGGGAACAGCCGAAAGAAGATGATATCTGTAGAGCATTTGAAATATCCTCAGTCAGGAAAGCTTCATCTAGTTGCATATCACAAACTACATGCCAGTACCCAAAGGGTTAAGAACAAAAAGTGGAGCTGATAATGACATGGCATTATTCTGTTGGATGATGGGTCATAGGTTGTGACTAGACAATCAGACAGTGAATTTAGCTAAGATGGATATAAAAGTCAACTAAGATTTGAGATGGAGGGTGGATGGAGTAGACTCAACAGCAGAATAAACCTAATACAATATTTATAATATTACAAAAAAAGAAAAAGGGAGGGGTGTATGTGGCCAGACAAGGACAGGTTGAAGATCATAGATGGCTTCATGAAGAAGAGGTGCTGAATGACTACTTTGACTCGGTCTTCACAAAGCTGAAGAACAGCACTAGTTTCACTAATGGAGAGTAATATCAAGGAAAGAGGTATGAGCAAGCCCTTCTTGCTGTCTCTCAGGGTCCTCAGGAATCTGTCCAACATACAGATAGATAGCATAATAGAAAGTTTCAACAGATAACCGACCAGGATAGAAATGGGTGAAGAATGGAAGAAACAAAAATATACTGTTTTACAAGAAATAACAGGGAAACTTGGGGGATCTATAGGCTGGTTAGATTAACAGGAATGGGAGAGAAAGCTGTGGAGAAAACTATGATGCAAAAACTAGTTGCTTTCCTTGATGAGTACAATCTGCAGGATAGTAATCATCATGAGTGCAAGTCAGAAAGATTTCCAGTTTTTTACTTGGTTGAATAAGACTTTGATGTTGAAGTATTACAGACACGGTGAATCAGAACAAAAACCACTGACTCAGTCACACACAGGTACCTGCTAAGAAAACTGCAGGATTGCAGAGATAAGGGCGGTAAGCTCATAAATAAAGAACTGGACTGAAGAATGACTGGAAGGCACGAAATCGAGTGTTGCTGAGTTAAATAAGGGAAACACCTAGTGTTCTGCAGTGAGTTTATTTCAGACTTACCTCAGGATGAAGAGAATGGTATTATCCTCTATGCAGATGACAAGAAGATAGGTGCTGTAGTAGAGGATGAGGAAAGAGGCTAAGGAAGGACTTGGAAATATTGTCCACAAGAATGACAACTGAGGTTCAGTGGAGATAAAATCAAAGCCCTGTCCTTGGGCAACAGCAAACCTGGTGTAAACTATTAGCTGTAGGAGTAGAAGCGATGGCATCAAAGGATTGTTACACATCGAGTAGATTTTAAAGGATCTTTACCCAGATAGACAGTAAATACTGAAAATGTAAAGGAGAAGTGAGCGGAAAGTGGGAATGTGTTTTTTGGCAATATATAGAATTCACTGATTTTTAAAGATTTTCTACAGAATGCATTGACACAAATGTTGGGGAACAAATTTTAGTAACTAACTAGTTAATTTCCGAGCTGGAGTTTTGGATTAGAAATGACAAGACACAGTTAGGCCTTATTAAGCTTACTGTTGTTGGCAGCAAAGAGGTGATCACAAGAAAATGGAAGCCAAAAGTTAATCAATGATGGATGAGCTACTGAATATTGCAGAAGAAATAAAAGAAATGGAGGTGAGATCTTTAAAAAGAAAGAGGGAGTAAACTGCATAGAAATAAATGGTATATGTGGGAGCAAGTTGTACAAAACATCGTTTAAGAGGCTGAATGAGGTAGGAGGGTTTATAAGAACTGAACAACATAATGAAAGAAAAAAAAAAGGTATGAGGAAAACAGCATAATGTATGATGATGATAAATAGAAAATCTCACTGAAATTTATTTAATGCATGTGAACTAATATTGCAAGTGAAATTGTGATATATAAATAAAGTTGTTTGTCTTGGTTTGTCCTTCCTGATTTCAAACAGAAGTTAATAGTATTTTCTCCTGCAGCAGGAAACAGAACTTTTGCAGAAATGCAATATCTTTTCATAGAAAACAGATCAGTCTCTGGGTTGTCTTCCAGTCTAAGTCAGACTATGCACTAGGCCTTACTGGACTTATAAATTGGCTCACACAGCCTTACAGTGTTATTCTTGTAGGATGTGCACTGCTATGAGACAGAATCTGTGACTGATGATCTACTTCCACAAATGGGTAAGCTATATACGGAGGAGGCATGAATGTATGTCCCTTTGCTTGTTCAGATGTCAGACAATCCCTTAGCTAACAGACTGAACTAACAAGGGTTCTGGATTCAGAAAAGTGTATTAGGTTTGATGGGATATCAATATGGAGCTTATTTGTAAGTGTATGTAGTTACTATGAACTATACTGCAATCCAAGTGTTCCTCCCACCCCCTCCAAAGAAGCATCCAAGATAGAATTTTACTTTGCAGATGGAAGAGACACCTCCATTTCAAGATGGTGAGTGAATGCCACTACACAAAGAAATTGTAACATGAGTTGAGAATCAATAGCATATACAAAAAAGAGTGATGGGTCTGCTGTCAGTTACAAAAAAATAACAAGATATAGCTGTGTCCTCTAAAGCCAGACCATGAGGGCCATAATAATAATAACAGGGGATTTTGTATGTCTCAAAAGGCAGTAGAGAGTTCTGTCCTGAACCCCTCACTGCTGGTAGACCCAGAAGGTAAGAAACATAAGTTCCTAAGCCATCTCCTGAAGAAGAAGGGTGCAGCAGAGGATGGAGGCCTAGATGGACTCAAAGAAGGAGGCAGTCTGTAACAGACATATAGATGACTTTTCCAGTTAATGCAGATACCCATTCTCTTACACTAAGGTGGTACCTAACCACCCATCTATGAACTTTCGATGTCTGAGCTGCCAGTGCCAATCATGCAGATACAGAAAGAGCAGGAGAACCTGATAATATAATACCTTCACAGCTATAAGCAAACATATACTGGAGACCCTTGGAGAACAGAAAATGCCAAAAGGTAGAGTTAGTACTGGAAATGCTGCAGTGACTCAGCATTAAATGACCACAATGGCTGTAAACAGCAGAAAGTGTATATATTTTATCTTATTTTGATATTCTATGTTATACTACTGTGTCTGTGGCACTCTAAAGTCATCATTTTTAGATTTTTAATTTCTTTTAACCCACAATACCATGATGTAGGCAGATGTACTGATATGATTTTCTATTTTGTTGAGCTTTGTCTTCATATAATGCACTTTGAGTTTGTAGAAGATTAACTTATCCTGCCCTACTGTCTTTTCTTTGATGTAGTTTGTCTAGATCAGTGTGTGTGATATACCCTTAAGAAGCTTCCCAGTGAGTCAACACCTGCATATAAGTACTGAGCATGTGCAAGCAACAGTGCCATTTTGAGTGAGCAGCCAGAGTGAGAGCATGCAAGTATGTAGTCAGTCAGTGAGATAGTTCATTTGTTTAATGTTCCTGCCATCCATCCTGATGTATTTGTGTACAATAAACTACTTAAACAAACACCCAAGCCTCAACGTCTTCTTAATGCATATAAGAAGAGTGACATGGTGTCAGAATGGAATCCAGAGTTACATCTATGAGGCAGCTGGTTAAAGTTGGAGGAATATACAGGAGTGGATTATCCCTACTGCTCAAACAACTCACAAAACAGGTCAGAAACAAATTCCAGGTACTAAAACTCACTTAAATGATTTATTTTGCTGCAAATATAAAACAAAGCACTCAGAGTGCTCCAAACAAATGTCTTATTAAACAAAATGCCCGATACTGCAACATATTAATAAAAATATTTTAAATAATTAAGAAAACATTTGAAACAATATCTGAATTGCATAAAATGAACAAAAAAGGGAAAAATGACCATATTTTTTCACTATGTATGACTTTTTCATATTAGCTAAAGCTATTCAAAGTATCAGAAGTGGGCAAAGTGTTTGCAATTGTGTGTAGTATTACAGTGCAGTTATTTCGCAAAGTACAGTCATTTCAAAGATTATTTTGCAAAGTACAATTGTTTCAAAGCATATTTCATAGAGTACAGTATTTTGAATTGTGCATTTGAATATTATTACAAGTACTTGGTGTGTGTGAATGTTTGTACGTAATTACAAGGGCCATCTTGCATTGTGTTTTACTATAATCTATGGGCATGGCAGAAGGATTTTGCTGACCCGCACTGCTTGCGTTTGATAACATTATTGCAGAAAATCAGAGAATGTTTGAGCAGAAATGCAATATTTTCATACAGGCTGCTCTTTCTGACAAAGACGTATGTACAAAAGCATTTATTCTGCTTAATTTAGCTGGTTCAGAGGCCACTGAGAGAGAGTGTTCATTTGTGTATGCACCTGCTGTACTTGCAGGGGAGGGGGAAGACCACCATACAGTGGTAACAGCTTAAAAAAGGGAAGACTTTGAGTGCTTAAAACATAAATTTAGAGAAATGTGTAAGCCCCAAATGAATATTACTATGGAAAGGCACTTATTTTGCACAAGAGATCAAAAGCCTGGTGAAACTTTTGCAGCATATATAACTGACTTGAGAAATAAGGCTAAAACATGCAGATTTTGGTGATTTGAGAAATGAGTTGATAAAAGACAGGCTTGTGTGTGGTATCAACAATGACACAGTGAGAAATATTTTGCTTTGCAACAGTGATTTAATGTTAAATAAGGTCACTGAGATTTGTCAAATATACAAGCTTATAGAAAAGCACACAAGTATGCTTACAAATGAGAATAGCTGTGGAAGGCACAGTGACAAAGCTCATGTAGATAATATGCAACACGTGGTTAAAAGAAACAGGCCCAAGCACATGGCAGCTACAGCAGGTCCTGTAATAGTCCCTGGGAAACCTCAAGTCTTTCCAGCAAATTCTAGGGCATGCTCAGTGAAGCACATGGATGAGTCAGCAAAGTCAAAGCATGTGCCCCCACCCAGCTTCATAGCCAACTGTCATAATTGTAGTGGAAATCATGAGTTCAAAAGAGAAAAGTGTTTAGCTTTTTTGTCAGCAGTATCCTTCTTGCAATAAGGAGAATCATTTCAAAAGGTTTTGTAAATCAATAAGGCACATTATTTTATTAAAAGAGGACATTCAAAAAGGCAAGTTGATCAATTAGAAAGCTGTGACCCTCCTTTTTATGCTGATGGTGTGCTTGGTGGAACAGTCAATGCAGTAGATTTGTGGGCAAGGAATGGAATCTTTTGTACTGATTGGATTATAAGAGTCTTGTAGAGCTCAAAGTAGATACAGGCTCAAAGTGCAATGTTATGTCAGCAGAAATGTTTGTCAGAGTAAAAGCTACAGAACATCTTGATTTGACAAAGTGTGCAAAGCTTGTTGCTTACGGTGGTGAAGAGATTCATACCAAAGGTTCAGCAGTGCTTTCATGTTATTCTGTTTGGAATAGTTTTGACTTTTATTTTTTTTGTTATCAAAAGACATGTGCAGTCATTATTAGGCCTCAGGGATAGTTAATAAAGAGATTCACCATATAAGCCTGAATGACAACAGCTCAAATTTCACCCAAACTATTTTTTCTTAGTATTCTGATATTTTTGCAGACAAACTAGGCAAACTACCTGTTGTATACTCCATGAAGTTAGACCCAGAGGTCAGCCCAGTTATTAGATCAGCATGGAAAGTTCCAGTAGGTATGCAGAGCAGAGTCAAAGCTGAGCTAGACAAAATGGTGCAGCTAGGAGTAATTTGTCCAGTAGAAGAACCTACTGAATGGGTATCTTCCATGGCAGTAGCTCATAAGAAAAGCTCAGCTGATATCAGAATATGTATTGATCCAAGAGACTTGAACAAAGCATTAAACTGGCCTCATCATCCAATGTGCACAATCGAAGAGGTTGCTGCCCTCATGCCAAAAGCTACTGTTTTTTTCTGACTTAGATGCGAAGAGTTAATTTTGGAAAATTTTGCTTGACTGTAAATCTTTATTGTTAACCACATTCGGTACTCCATTTGGAAGATACAGATTTCTGAGAATGGCATTTGGGATAAATTCTACCAGTGAAGTCTTTCAGCATGCAATGGAGCTATTTTTTTCTGGCTATTCATGTGCTATTATAGTAGATGATATTCTAGTAGGAGGCAACAGTGAAGTCGAACATGAGAGAAACCTCAAGAAAGTTCTGGAAAGAGCACATGAAGTGAATCTTAAGCTGAATCCTCAGAAGTGCAAATTCAGGCTATGAGAATTTACTTATGTTGGTCACTTGTTTACCAGTTCAGACATACAACCAGCTCTTTCCAAGCAAACAGCTATACCCGAGATGCCAGCTCCAGACAGTGTTCAAGCCCTACAATATTTTCTTAGCAGGGTCAGCTATCCAGGCAAGTTCATTCCAGATTTAAGCTAACTTTCAGCACCATTAAGAGAGCTGACATGCAAAGATGTAATTTGGTTATGGTTAGAACAGCACCAAAGAGTATTTGATGTCCTAAAACAGAAAATTGCCTACCCACCAACTCTCAGCTACTATGATGTTCACAAACCAGTTATACTTTCCTGTGATGCTTCTAAGTTTGGTCTAGGTGTAGTCATTCTTCAAGAGGGTAGACCAGTAGCCTATGCATTGAGAACTCTTACCCATACTGAGATGCAATTTGCCCATATTGAGGAAAGAGCTTTTGCCCATTGTGTTTGCGTGTTCAACGTTCCATGATTATATTTATGGTAGACCTATCCAGATTGAGACTGACCACCAACCTCAGACTGTAATGCATGATGCTCAAATTGCAGAAGTATAACTTCAATCTTGTTTACACAAAAGGCAAACTTCTTTACTTTGCTCATACCTCATCCAGATCGCTGAGAAAAAGGAGAGAACAGCATAACAATGAACAACTTGATTTTGAGATCATGGAAGTGAGAATGCAGGCATCTACAAACTTGGTCAGCCACAATCCCTTAACATTAGCATTGACCTTCAAGAAGTAAATGCCAAAGAAGAGCGGCCAAATGACTGAACCCTGGAGCACTCCATTATTGATAGATCTTTTGCTGGAGGCAGATCCATCCACCCTTACTTCCTATTCTCTATTTGTGAGCCAATTTGCTATACAGCAAGTTACACAGGGGTTAAAATTTAGCTGGGAAAGTTTATCTACGATGCTTAAGTGTGGGATGGTGTTAAATGCCATTACAAGGTCCATATAAGCAGTGTGAAATGATATGTCCGTATCTATTACTTCCGTGATTTTTTCAAATAAGTCAAACAGGTTAAGAAGATAGGAGCTGCCTTTAACAAATTCAAACTGGGTTGGGTAAAGAGTCTGCAGGTCACCTATATCCCTATGTATTAATTCCATAATGATTCTTTCCATAGCCTTACAGATTCAAATGGTCAGGATTATAGGTCTATAATTATCTGGGTCTGTTGTAGCCCCATCTTTGTGCAAATGAATGCTGTCTTCCATTTATCCAGCACAAAGCCTCTTTTAAGACTAATGTTGAATATCCTCTGTAGGGGCTCCGACAATTCATGTTTCAGTCAAGCCAGTAGGCAGTCTGGTATGTTATCAGGTCCCATAGATGTAGAGTTCTTGGCCTTACATAGTGCCTTGAGAATTTGTTCTTGGGAAATTTCAAGAGGGGTAGATGTGAGTACTTGATCCGAGAATACTGGAGGGGAGAGGGGGTGCGAAATGGAGCTGAATTTGTCCGTTAGTGGATTGGCTATATCCTCTGGGTCTCAGTATATCATATTGTTTATTATTATCTCTGCAGAGTGCTGGGAATTGTTTCTGAGATGTCCAACACAGTTAAAAAAAAGGCTTTGTAGTTATGTTTTGCCTGCTTGGCTATTTTTACCTCATATCTGGTTTTGCTTGATTTGATCAGTATTCAGAGCTTCTTGTTTAGTTTAGCAAGAGAATTTTTGGCTTCTTGAGAGTTAGATTTATTTTTGCATGCAATGATTTTTTTTTTCTTTTTGTTATAGAGCCTGTTTATATTTGGGTCCAACCATAGGGATTTATTTTTGAATTTTGCATTGCATTTATTTATGAGGGGGCAGATACAGCTATGCAACCATTTACATGTGCACAGAGCTTGGCAATAAAGGATTCTGTATGAGCAGTGGGATTGTCATGACGGAGGGGAATTT
Organism: Protopterus annectens; assembly: GCF_019279795.1. Taxonomy (NCBI): domain Eukaryota; kingdom Metazoa; phylum Chordata; order Ceratodontiformes; family Protopteridae; genus Protopterus; species Protopterus annectens. The sequence continues at coordinate 807,884,104 of NC_056751.1, forward strand.
TGAATTTAGTCAGGTTATCACTCAGTTTTCACCAAAACAACTATATACAGAAATATATAGCAAAAACAAAAAAAAAAAACAACTAGCCAGTAATCCACAGTATACTGTTTATTGTCTCTAACGTCTCGGCTGACAAAGCCTTCAAGGAGTAAAACTTTAAAACAATCACCTGCCATAAATGCCGTCACCAATTAAACTCTTAACACTAAATAAATTACATAATTATATTAAAAAAACCTCCAATTACATTCTAGAGTTAACCCATTTGGAACCAATGTATTAAATTTCAATATATATATATATATATATATATATATATATAGATATATAGATATATATATATGGGTCCAGGATGATTAAACGAATGTTCAACTGTCCGAAACCAAATCACCAAATCCATTTTAGTGAAAGTGCTTTTTGCCAAAAAAGCACTTTCACTAAAGTCCCCAAGAAATACTAAAAAAAAAAAAAAAAAAAAAAAAAAAACACATACAAACACAAAACACATGTTTACGGGAAGGGAATATTCCCTTATCTCACTGTATTTCGATCTAAGCAACAGCCATTCCCCCACGATTGCCCTTACCTTTCTGCATACTTGCGTGAAAGTGCTTTTTTTGGCAAAAAGCACTTTCGAGCAAATATGCCCGTCTGTTTCAGTTCAACAAACTGTCCGGGTCCCTTATATTTATATATGTGTGTGCGTGTGTATATATATATATATATATATATATATGGTTACCTATCATTTCATCGAAAGTTCATTTCATCTAAAGTTCATTTCATCTAAAGTTCATTACATCGAAAAGCATTTTAGGTGGGGGGCTTCGCCACACCCTAATGGGGGCTGTGCCCCCCACACCCCCCCCTAACTATATATATCAACTCCAGGGTCGCACAACATTGGGGAAGGGGGCAAATGCTTTTCGATGTAATGAACTTTAGATGAAATGAACTTTAGATGAAATGAACTTTCGATGAAATGATAGGTAACCATATATATATATATATATATATATATATATATATATATATATATATATATATATATATATATATATACAGATTATTAAAAATCTGTTTTTATATGAACACTGTCATACTGATCAGCAAACCTGCAGTTTCCCCCTTATGGAAGTTTTTAAAATGTTCAACTATAGAGCTTTCCTGTTTACCATTAATTAATTCTTGTACATGTTCTAAAAGTCAGACTTTAAAAGGTCTCTTGCTTTGCCCCACTTAAAACATATTACAGGGACACTTCAAGGCATACATAATGCTCTGAGTATCACATCCATGTATTCCTTGTACCACAGATCTAATTCCATTGATTTTTGGAATGCTCCTATGTATTTACAACCTTTACATTTCCCACAAGGTAACATTCCCCTTAGTGTCACTACCCTAGGAACTCCACTTAAGGGCGCAAAAAATTTACCATGAACAAAAAATCTTTAATAGGTTCATAGGTTCATAGGTTAGTACTAAGCTAATTGCCCTTGCGAGCCATTTTAAGCCTTGCCAATTATCTCTTCTTCCCCTTTTATAAGAGACCACAAGGGCTCAACCTACACATTCAGAAAGATCTCTCAAGGACATCAAATAACCCCAGTAAAATTTAACCAATTCAACTAACTTCAAACTAAAAAACATTATATGTAGTAACGAAATACATCCTTTTTGTCTCCCTCTTTGTAATTTTCATATTTTTTATTTGTGCCTTATTATTTTGATAACCATCTATTTGTCCCCCTGAGAACATATCCCAATACTCTTGCAAAACTTCCCTATTATGCCATCTATCAATAAACATCCTAAATGTTCTTTCCATTTCTATCTTAAAATATATTTCATTATTACAAAGTCTGCATATTCTTAAAAACTCACCATATCCTAAAGCCTGCAGGGTGTGAGGAGGATGGCAACGTTGTCCTTGTAAATATTGAGTTCCATCCTTAAGTTTTATGTGCACTGTTGTTCTTATATCTCTTCCATTACTTATGTCCACCACCACATCCAAAAATGGAATCATCTTACTAACTTTCAACCCATCAAACTGTAAATTAAATCTATTATGTTGTAATCAGGATACAAAATTACCCACTAACCTTGACCCCCCTTACATAAAAATATCAAGTTGTCAATGAATCTATAATATTTTACAGCATGTTGTTGATAACATGTTTTACTCCTTGAAGGCTTTCTTAGCCGAGATGTTAAAGACAATAAACAGTATATTGGGGATTATTGGCTAGTTGTTTTTTTATCACTCAGTTTTTGTAGTTTAGCCTTTGCATAGTCATTGAAAACTGAGATATTGGATGATGCTTCTAGCGTCAGTCTAAAGGTTAATGTGACTCACTTGTGGTCTGATTTGGCCAGAGAGGAGATAGCAATAGGTGGGGAGCAGAGTTGTCCTATGTTAGTAAAGACCAAGTCCAGGATTTTATCTCCCCTGGGTGGGGTGTGGAATGATTTTCTCTAGGCATGCATGTTTGATGATGTATATGTCTCCTAGTTGATGGTGGAGTAGCTGAAGTCTCCTTGGAGAATGGTGCTTGAATTAATACATAATGACTGAATACTGGTTAGGTCAGAGGTGTGGGATGAGAGGAACATAAAAGGAGTCCTATAGTTAGCTTTGATGTGATAAAGGGTTTGTTTATAGCAATGTGGATGTGGGAGAGTTCCATGTTGCTATCTTGTCTAATGAGTCTGTAGGTGAGATGCTTTTTGTAAGAATACAGACACTTCCACCATTAGTGTCTATTTCTAATGTGGTGGGTCTGTATGAGTAATATGCACTGAAGCAATCTACTGATGGAGTGCTTTCACTGGCCTTGAACCAGATCTCTGTGAAGATATATATATATCTATGTTTTCCGGGGTAAGTAGTGTTTGCAGTGTGTTGAGTGTTTTTTGTTAAGGCTCCCAGCATTGAGCAGCAATACCTTAACCTTCTCCTGATTCTGTTTAGTTATGTTGGAAGTTTTAGAAAAGTGACTGCCTAAAAAGGGACAACTGAAGTGGACAAGGTTTTAACCAATTTACGAAAGCCTTGAGGAGATAGTTGCAGGCCATCCCTGACAAAGTCGTTTAGACTGTCTACTATGTCTTCCCAGGGTGATATATATTGTATCTCCTTAGAATGACTCCAGAATCTAAGTCAATCATCTTTTTTTTTTTGCTCAAAATTTTTTTATTTTTCAAATACAGTTGAATAAATTCCATAGTATCTGTACATAACATCTTAATAACTATGTACACTATTTACATCAGCCTTACACTATAACAGAGCCCAATATATGCAATTACTTTATAGGTTTAACAATCCAGTTATCAGAGTGTATCTGTTCAGTTATTGCAAAGTGTCAATCAATGATAAGACTTTTTCCCATGGACTGTTGATAAATGGCTTAGGATGAATCCTTAATTCTTTAATTTTAATTTCCAACAATGCTGTGGTCTTCAGTGGGCTGCAGAAGTCCTCTAAAGTTGGTATTGTGTTTGTACTCCATCTTCTTGTTATACACTTCCTTGAGATTGCAAGTATTGTCCATACTAGATTTATATTTGACTCATTCAAATGAGGACCTTCGTACACATTTAATAATACTAAAGCTTTAGATAGTTTAAATGATCCATTAAATAAAGCTTGTAAAAAAGTTTTTAATACCATTCCAAAATGACTTAATTTTAACACAGTCGAAAAAATGTGATTCCAATCTGCATTGTGTATTTGCTCACACCTCCAACATATTCCCTTTGTGGAAGAATTAATTTTATTAATTCTATCTGGAGTTAAGAATGCTCTGTGCAAGCCTTTCCAATTAAAAACTTTCCAGTATTGTGTAAAGGATGTATGTTTTATTGATAATAAAATATTTGATTTAATTTCTTCAGTTAGCTATAATGAGTTTCCTTTTGTTATATAATTCCAATATGAGGATTTGGGTGTTGTTTTATAATTTATCAATATCTTGTAAAATTTCAAAATACTATTTCCCATGTCATAATCATTATATATGATTTCATATAGGTATTTTGTAAGTTTAGGTATTTCTTTAAATGATGAATTACTAATTATTCTGCATAAATCTTGCGAATATGTCAGAATGCTTTGCATAGTTAGCCAATCTTGTTGTGGAATTTTGTATGTTGTTTCTATTGTTTGCATATCCAGATCTTTTAGTTCTTTGATACATTGAAACCAATAAACAAATCCTTTCTGTTCCCCGAATTAATTATTTCTCTGTATATTTTATGTGGATAGATCTTTGTAACTATGAATGGTGTTAAAAGATCAAACCAGATTTGTAAATCTATATTTGCATTAATAATTTTCCTAAATGAGTCAATGTAATAATTAATCATACGAGTTTTAGTGAGCTTAGTTATGTTATATTGCATACTGATACATATGCGCCATGGCAAATTGCCTTTATCTGTTATTTGAAATTTTTTTTTGTAAATCAAATTCATTTATTGATATTTTTGTCTTTTGTCTTTTCCTGGTTAGGGGTCGCCACAGCGGAACTCCGGTCCACTAATGATTGGCAGTAGATTTTTATGGTGCCGAGTTGCCAGCCCGACGCCCAACCTTCAGCAAAGGCACGCCCATTCACGCATGTCTTTCAGAGGCCACTCTACAGCGGGGAGGACATGCAGACTCCACACAGAAGGCACTCCAGCCGAGAATCAAACAGGAGAACCTCTTGCTGTGAAATTCATTTATTGATATTACAGTTAGTAATCCTTTCCAATTTGCAGAATAATTTGGACTTATCCAGTCTGAGATTGTTTTAGATATTGATGTTTTTATGTATGTTTCTATATCAGGAAAGTTTAATCCTCCCTGTTTCCACGGTCTGATATGATGTATTAAAGCTATTCTGTTTCTTTTGGGAAACCATAAAAATTTTATAAGCATGAGTTTATTTCTTTGAGTATATTCCTTTCTGGTAACAGTTGTATTGCCAAAGCTATATATAGAATATTGGGTAGTAAAACCATTTTTATTAACTGTAGTCTATCTTCAAATGTCAATATTATTTTGTTCCACTTTTCTACAGAGATTTTAATTGCACTGATAATATTATTGTAGTTTTTTGAGACTAATTAATTATTATCCTTGCATAACTCACTTCCTAGAAATTTTAAGGTAGATTCCTGTTTCCCTATAATATGATTCCCCTTAGTCTGCAATTTTTTTTATTTAAAAATAAAAAAAATTGATTTTGATTTATTGAAATGGAGTCCTGAAGTCCTGTAAAAAGCATCAATTAAAATATCTAATTCTTCTAATGTCTCTTTTTCATTACTTTAGAATTGTGTTGTTCATAAACATCTACTCCATTGTTTTTTGCATTGTTACATACTGAATCTTCCAATTTTCCAATAGCCGAAGCAAATAGAATCGGTAACATGGGACATCCTTGTTTAGTACCTTTTGTTATATGTATAGATTCAGAGGTGAAAGGACCTAGCTTAACATATGCTAAATTATTTGTATATATATTCTTTAGTAGATGAACAAAGGAAGGAAGAAATTCAAATAACCACAGAATTTTGAATAAATAGTCCCAATTTAGGGAATCAAAGGCTTTCTCTATATTTAAGTCAATTATGAGTGTTTCTTTATTTTCTTTATTAATCTATAAGAGAAAATATCCTTTTAATATTGTCATGTGTGTGTCTATGATATATATATAAATCCAGCTTGATCATTATTTATTATTTTGGCTAGTGGTATTTTCATTGTTAGTTAATATGGTCATAAATATCTTATAGTCATTATTTAATAATGATATAGGTCTATATGAGGTTCAGAGGTTTGGGGATTTGTTTTCCTTTAGGATTGGTGTGATTAAAGAATATCTCCAAGAGGGTAGTATTAAAGCTTGTGACTGAAATTCTAATAGAGTTTTATGGAAGAGGGATAGTATCTTTGAAGGGAAACATTTATATATTTCCATAATTATGCCATCTATACCTGCAGCTTTATTATTCTTACCCTCTTTTATTGTATCTGTAATTTCTTTGTAGGATGTGGGTGCCTGCAGATCTAGTTTGGAAATATTCCATATAGTGATTTCTATAGGCATCAAGAATGTCACCTATATCCAAGACATTTTCCCTTTCTTTTCATGGTAGATAATTTTAATGTTATTAGCTTTTGATTGTATTTTGATTCTTGTGGATAAATTATATAGATATTTGGGAGAAGTGGCCAAGGTATTAATTTTAGTTTTTCTAAAGCTAAACTAGTTTTATGTGTTAGAATTTTTTGTATTTATTGTTTAATACTTCTACTTTCTTTTTCATTTCCAAATGATTTTGATTTTTTCAGCTTTTACTGACAAAGGTTTGGATTTTAGATCTAATAATTCAGAATCCCATTCTCTGATTTTTTTTATACCAAGTTAGGGTTTTACCATATATGTAAGCTTTTAATGAGTCCCATATCATTATTTTATTTATCTCTGTGGTGTAATTAATATCTAAGAAGAACTGTAATTCAGATAATAACCAGGGTTTGAACTCTTTAATTTTAGTTATATATGCTGGAATTCTGGAGTTAAAGATTAATGGTTTGTACCCATTTTGAAGTTTTAGTATCAATGAATTGTGGTCTGAAAAGGGGCAGGGAGTGATTGAGAAATTCATGATTTTAGAGTGTAAGTCATGGGCAGCAAATATTTTATCTATTCTAGTTTGGGTACCAAATCTGTGATCTTGATGGGAAAACAACAAAGATTTATCTTCTTTACATTTGAAAGTATCTACAAGATGAAATGATTCTACCCACTTGTTTAAAGCTTTTGAGACAGCAGATGTACGCAGCGGTCTTTTATTTGTAGTTTCAGAAATATCAAACATACAGTTAACATCTCCTCCTAATATTAAGTTGCCTTTATAATTATTGGAAATTAAATCCATCCAAGTGTTTTTAACAATTCCTGATCCAATGCCTGGGAACCAGTATAGATTGTCTAGGGTCCATATTCTGTTATTATTTTTAACTATTACTAATGCCATAAGGCCTTCTTTATCTTCATACTTATAAATGACTTCTGGGTTAATCAAATTTGTTTTCCATAAAATTGTTACCCCTTTTGTCTTTGTCTTATAAGTGGATTGCGCTCCTTAGGATTCCATTTGTAATTATCATTTGCTTTGAAATTAATTTCTTGAAGGAAGGCAATTTGTGCTTTGTTCAGTTTTAAATATTTCAGTAGAGTTGATCTCTTGCTAGGATTGTTTAAGCCATTGGTATTTAAAGATAATAAAGTTAAATCCATCTTAGGTTATTTACATTATATAATGTGAGAGTGTTCAATCTCGCCGTTTGTTCTTACACACGGGTTCGGAGCCGATCCTCGGCTCCGAGTTGGCCGCATCACAAAGCTCTGCATCTCAGAGAAGCTCAAGACCAGACTATATCCCACAATCCTCCCTGCCATTACTCAGATCTAGTTTGCCGCTGCAACAGATCGGATCGAGGAGAGCTCGGACCAGAGGAGAATTTGATAACTTTTTGCTTTTTTCAGATAAGCTACTTCTTTTTTTGTAAAAATAAGTTTCTAAGAGTTAGTATAGTATAGAAGTGTGTGTGTGTGTATTACTATTATTGTAATATTGCTCATATTATTCTTAAGGCACATTTTGTGGCCTACTCTTTTCTCTTGTGTGGATTATAGTCTGGGTGTGGTTCTTTTTTTTGAGTGGTCTTTTACACTTATATAGATATTCACGTTATATATATATATATATATATATATATAAGTTGGTTAGTCTTTTATTGTTATTAACCTGGTAAAGTGTCATTACTTCTACAGTCATGTCGGAGAAAGCTAAATCCAGCTTTAAAAATGTCAGTGTGGACAGAAAATGTCTATCACTGACAACCATGCGTCCTGCGTTTACTGTCTTGGCCCTCACCACCTGTAAGAGGATTGCTCTATATGTCATTCCTTTAGTGGGAGGGTCATGACAGATAGACGCAGGAAGCTTATAGATAGAGGGTTGCTTAAGCCTGCCTTTCAAGAGGCTTTAGACAAATCGGATCAGGCTTCTAAGTCCTCGAAGGGGTCAAAGATGTAGGAGCCCATGTCATCGGCTCCGAGTTCATCTTCGAAGGTTCGTTCACCAGTTCCACAGACCTCGGGGCTGAGCGTTGAATGTTTATCTTTCACTGAGCCCCAGATCTTGGAACCAGTGTCGGAGCTGCCGCCACCGTCCATTCTTCGGTCGGTGCCATCTTCAGCTCCTTCGACCCGTTCTTCCAGACCGTTATCTGAGACAGATGTGGATTGTGTCATGCAGAAACTCATGGAAAACACGGCCCTTTCCAAGTTGATTGCAGTTTTCTCCCAGTTGGTGTCGAAACTAGAAGGCCTCCCCATGTCTCCAACAGGTCCTCCTTCGAGACCCATCCAGTTCTCGGAGCTGGGAGAGGATGAGCTGATGATAGTGGAGCCCTCGGTGCAGAAACCATCCATTGCACGATCGACACCATTGACTTCAGCTCCTTCGGAACCAGTAGGTGAGTCGCGGAGCCGACGGTCTCTCCTCGGTTCCGGGACCGAGAGTCGTACCGACCTTTCGGTGCTGACTCTCCCTCTCGGGGCCTCGGCGCAGATTGGCTCGGCTCCGTCCACGGGGTTGGAGCCCATGGCCCCCGTGTTTGGGATGCTCCCGTGTTCTTCGGAACCGGGGGAGTCCTCGGCCCAGGGTTCAGGGGCTTTTGACCTTATGAGGAAGGTATTGTCTGCAAAGACAACCACTTCATCAGAGGTGTCTTCTCCTTCCCCTAAAGGGCCACTTTCTGTTTCTGCCCCCATGACCCATCCAAAGCATAGAGCCCCATTGCCTCAGCCACCCCCAGAGGGTTCCTCCTGTTCCTTGGAGGCCTCACCGGAAGCCTCCTCTGATGAGGGCCCAAGGAAGAGGTTGTGCAAGAGGAGGCACATAGATTCCCCGCAGGAATCTCTAACGTCTGACACCAACTTGGATGAGGCAGAGGGGTCCCCAAAATCCCCCTCTGAGGATGTGTCATTTGCGGACATCCTGGAGATCTTGAAACAGAGGGGTGATTGGCAGTCCCTAGCCCCCACTGAGGACGAGTCGGTGCTGCTGAAGGCTTTTGTGGCTCAACCTTCTACCTCCTGGCTGACTCCGTCCTTCGATGAATTAATGGAATTGATTGCACGAAGGGCATGGGAGACACCTGACACAGTGGAACCAGTCCCTCGAAAACCAAGCAAATTTATCACCGCCCCCCCCAGGACAAGACTTATCTCACCAAGGGAGTTCCTGTCGATGCTATGGTGGTGACGGCAGCCACGAAAAAGGAGATGTCTGAGTCTTCCTCATCTGTTCATCCTCCTAATAAGGATTCTAGGACTATGGACAGATACGGGAAGTGTGTTTTTAGTTCAGCGACTTTTTCCATGCGTTCGCTAAACTGACACATTTCACACGTCTGCAGAGGGATCTCATCAAGGAGCTGACAGATACCCTCCAGGGTAACACAGATGCTGCTGTTTCAGATAAGGTAACAGCACAACTTAACACCCTTACCTCCATAGCAAACTCATCCATGAGGCTCATCTCGTATGCGGCCGAAGGATCGAGTAGAGCTGCAGCTTCAGCGATTGCTCTTCGAAGACAATCCTGGATGCGGCTGTGCTCCTTTGTGGAAGCCTTCAAGTCTTCCTTTGCCAACACCCCCTTTGATGGTGCCACACTCTTCGGGCCCAAGGTGGAGGAGACTCTGACTCAGTGTGAGCAAGAGGGAAAGATGCTGTCTGCTGTTGGGGTCCGTTTTTCCACTCCAACTAGACCGTACCCCAAAGGGCAATGAGGTGGGAAAATGTGGTTCCGTAAGACTCGGGGATCTTTCCAAGCCACACAGAGTGATGCCCCCTCCAGAGGCAGAGGGTGGGGTAGAAATGGAAGATGCCACCCCGGCGGCAGAGGGGGTCCGCATAACCAAGGCGACAGGGATACTATCCCTGGGAAGCCTTTCCAGCACTCCTGAAAGGAGGCCCGGCTGTCCTGCTCTGGAGGCAGTCGGGGGTCACTTGGCTTTATACCCACAGGCCTGGCTAAATATTACTTCGGATTCCTGGGTAAAAAGCATTATAACCAGAGGATACAAAATCCCCTTCATATCAACTCCACCTCAACAAAGAAGGTTTCCAGATGTGCCACCCCATCTGCGAAGCCCAGCAGCAATAGAAATTTCAAAGCTGCTCAAAAACAGAGTCATCCAACCAGTCCCGGTGGACCAAAGAGGATCTGGAACTTACTCAAGGTTCTTTTTAGTTCCAAAAAAGACTGGGGACTGGAGACCAATTTTAGATCTCACCAATCTCAACACCTTCGTGAAGAAGGAAAAGTTCCGGATGGTCACGCTTCAATCGATCCTTCCATTTTTACAGAAGGACGATTGGATGTGCTCGATAGATCTCAAAGACGCGTACTACCACATCAAGATGGCCAGACCATCCAGAGATCACCTGCGCTTCCGACTGGGAGCCAGTCATTTTCAGTTTCGAGCTCTGCCCTTTGGACTCACCTCAGCCTCCAGGGTATTCACCAAATGCATGGCAGTAGTTGCGTCTCACTTGAGATGACAAGGATTCCAGGTGTTTCCCTATCTGGATGACTGGCTCCTCACCGCTACCACCGAGCGTCACCTCATACAAGTCAGAGACTACACAGTCGACCTTTGTTCCCACCTAGGGATTTTGATAAACTTCGAAAAGTCTTGCTTATCACCCTCACAGCATATTTCATTCATCGGAGCAGACATGGATACACGATTAACACTGCTAAAGCTCCCTCCAATAAGGGCGTCAACCCTCAAACAACAGGTTCTTCTTCTACTACAGAGCAAGAAAGCCCCAGCCAAACTGGTGTTGAAAGTTTTGGGACTAATGGCAGCGTCCCTGATCACAGTTCCTAAGGGAAGATTACACATGAGGATCCTCCAATGGCTGCTTTTCGCACAGTGGTTGTTCCAGCACTTACCCCTAGTGCACGAGATTCTGATAACAGACTCTTGCAGACGAGATCTCCCATGCTGGGTGTACAGTCAGGATCTCACTATGGGTCGTCCGTTTGTTCTACCCAGTCCGATGGCCACAATAACTACAGACGCTTCTCTGATAGGGTGGGGTGGTCTATTTCAGGGAAGAACAGTCCAAGGAGAATGGTCCAACATGGAGTACAGCCTGCACATAAATGTTCTGGAGCTGAGGGCGTCCTGGCATTGCAACACTTCCAAGCCCTCTTACCTCTAGGAACAGTAGCAGTCCAGACGGGCAACATGTCTGTAGTCTGGTACATAAACAAGCAAGGGGGAACCAGGTCTTACCCGTTATGCAGACAGGCCATGAGAATTTGGCAATGGGCAGAGTCCACGGGTCGTTTTCTGATAGCAACGCACATCCCGGGGTCATCCAACGTCATTGCGGACAGGTTGAGAAGAGCCATCCTGTTACCTCACGAGTGGTCCCTCAATCCACAGATGGCGGAAAAGATCTTCTGCAGATGGGGCCAGCCTTGCTGCGATCTATTTGCTTCCCCGTTGAATGCAAAATGCAGAAGCTACTTTGCCCTTCTACCCCCTCCGGGGGATGTCCCCAGGGACGCACTGATACACGATTGGCCCCCGGGTCTCTTATATGCTTTCCCACCTACTCCCTTGATTCCCAGATTTTTATAGAAAGCCAGGAACCTGGAAAGGACAATAATACTCATAGCCCCATTCTGGCCTCGGCAGATATGGTTCCCCTTTCTTCGAGCCCATCAAACAGAGGAACCGTGGATTCTGGACCCAATACCAGATCTACTGACCCATTCATCGGGAGTTCCTCACCTGTCTCTTCAGTCCCTCAAACTAGCAGCTTGGCTGCTCCGCTTCCCTGCCTAGCCAGGTCTGATCTACTTTCTCCGGCAGTTCAACACATTCTGGTTGCTTCTCATAAAGCTTCCACAACAAAACTCTACAGGAGTAAATGGAAACGCTTTGTATACTGGGCGTCTAGCCAGCACTTAGACCCCCTGGTAGCTCCTCTACATAAAGTATTGGAATTTTTATCTATCCTCTTCCACGAAGGAGCCTCTACTTCCACACTAAGAGTACAGTTGGCGGCCATATCGAACTTCCATATTGGTAAGGACGGTTCTCCCATTATGTCTCACAGACTTTGTAAGACTTTTATGAAAGGAACCTTCCATCTTCGGCCGCCCGTCAGGAAGCCTTTCTTTCCATGGAGCTTAAATTTGTTACTGTCACAACTCATGTTACCATCCTTCGAACCTGCTTCTTCCTGCCTCCTAAAGTTCTTATCATGGAAGACACTTTTCCTCGTAGCTGTTACTTCAGCTCGAAGAGTTTCAGAGCTGCAAGCATTATCGGTCAGACCACCTTACTTGATTTTCCATTCAGATAGAGTCTCTTTACGTACAAATCCATCTTTCCTTCCAAAAGTATGTTCCATCACAAATATTAACCAATCCATAGAACTCCCTACCTTCTTCAAGAATCATACTAACAGGTTGGAGTATATGCTGCACAAGTTGGATGTTCACAGGCAATTAAGATTTTATTTGGATAGGACTAAAAGTTACAGGAAGTCAGATCAGCTCTTTGTCGCGTTTGCAGACAATAAAAAGGACATGGCAATTACAAAACGTACATTATCTAAATGGCTTGCTGATTGTATAGCCTTTGTATACTCTAAGTCAAATCAGTCCTTACCTACCAAACCTAAGGCCCATTCTACCAGATCCGTTTCCACTTCCTTGGCTCATGCAGCTCGCTTGCCTTTGGACACGATTTGTGCAGCAGCCACGTGGTCTAAGCCACATACTTTCATCACTCATTATATAGTTGACAAAGCCGCCAAAGGCAGGACATCTTTTGGTTCCACTGTGCTTAGGAACGTTCTTCCATGAGTCACTCAGGGTGATGGAGCTAGGGACGCTACCCGTGTGTAAGAACAAACGGCAAGATTGAACACTCACATAAAGAAGTTATGTCCTTACCATAACGTTCCTTGTGGAGTGTTCATCTCGCCTTTGTTCTTACATTCCCTCCCTTTCCCCCCCACGTATTTTGGAAGAATGGGTAGGACTAGATTCTGATTGAAATGTCATAACCCCTTCCAGGGTATATGGTCCTGTGTCTCATGGGGTATATGCTACTACCCTTAGTTACTTACTATGGTGAGAGAGTGTCTCTGGATGCCTGAGAGAGTGTGTAGTTCTTGCACCTGAGGTGTTGGGTTATCGGTCTGGTTTGTTTGCAAACTAGATCTGAGTAATGGCAGGGAGGATTGTGGGATATAGTCTGGTCTCGAGCTTCTCTGAGATGCAGAGCTTTGTGATGCGGCCGACTCGGAGCCGAGGATCGGCTCTGAACCCATGTGTAAGAACAAAGGCGAGATGAACACTCCACATGGAACGTTATGGTAAGGGCATAACTTCTTTTTTTTTGTTTTATTGTGACTATTAAACATTTTCCTCTGATAACTAGAAAGGGTATGTTTGAACTTTTAAAGGAAATTATCAGTTTTATACTTTGAGTGTTTACCAATAAAGTAATGTTTTGGTCAGGCATACTAAAAATGTTTTTTGTGAAATAACAAATTTAAACTAATAAATGTTAACAAAACTAAGATCCGCACTAGCTATGGAATGAAAATCATTCCTAATCTGATGGATAAACCTAAATCCATCAGATTATCTCTTATACCTTGACAATCCAGAACATCTGAGCTCTACAAATTGAATTATCATATGGAGAATAGTTGCAATAGGAATAAGCAATATTTATATTATTTTGAACAGATATAGTACCTAGACAAAATTCTAATATAATATAAATGTCTACTTATTGTATAAGCAATTACTATTTACATGAAAGATAGATGACAAGCAATTCAATCACAGTAAAGTAGGATGTATCATATATAAAACCTCAGTAAAAGATTATAACACACAGTTAGTTAACATATTCACCCTTACAGATGAAGTCTTTGAAAACGTATTACTTAATATAAATAGATGGTAATATTTATACCTAATGTTTATAATACAATGTATTTTACTGGATATATCAGAAGTTATATGTCATTGTTTCCCAGCATTTAAGTAATTAATCTATTGCTAACTTACTTAAAGCATCAAGTTTGTTTTATGTAAACATTGATGAAAGTTAGTGCATTTTAATTATCAGTGCATCCTCCTTCTCCCATTTCCTACACATGAGGATTTTCATATCTGTCATTTCTTATTATAAAATGAGTAAAATTATAGGTTAAAAACAACAATTTCGCTTATTGTGATTAATGATTATAAGTTCCCTTTCCATATTCATAAATTGCCATTTTATGGCATATACTGAAAGTTTTTAGATTTAAATGGCAACATTCTAATTTGTATAATCAGCAAAGGTTAAACTTAGTGATTATTGTCAATGTAATACTATTTGCTCAGAATGTGATTGTTACATTCTGTGACATTTGTAGTTTAGGCTTTTGTTGTTTCCCTTAAACAACGTTGTCAGTTTGATGTCATGTATAAAATTAGAAGTTATGTACCTACCATAACGTTCCATGTTAGTTGTCTTCTTCTTGCCTTCTTTCTTGCTGGATGGGTTCGGAGCCGATCCTCGGCTCCGACCCGGCCACTCTAAAAGCTCGAGAGCTAGTTCCACCGGCTCGAGGCTCCCCTATATCCCACAATGCTAGGCGGTAACTCCTCAGATCTTGTTTGAAAGCTAAGCCCAGCAAGGAAATTCCATAAAAGGAACAAAAGAAAACTCCTCTAGGTCTGTCCAGGCTAGGGGGAAGGAGGGTGGGACGCAAGAAAGAAGGCAAGAAGAAGACAACTAACATGGAACGTTATGGTAGGTACATAACTTCTAAATGTTAAGTTGTCTATCTCGCCTTCATTCTAGCTGGATGGGACCGCGTCCCTAGCACCTTATCCCGGGTGGCCTATCGGAACAGACTCTTGAGTACAGTGGAACCAAAGTTGGCTCGGTCTCTAGAGGCCAAGTCCAACTTATAATGAGAAATGAAGGTATGGGGAGAAGCCCAAGTAGCTGCAGAACAAATCAAATCAATATGCAGCCTATCTTGGAAAGCTATAGAAGTGGCTAAAGCTCTAGTTGAGTGAGCCTTGGGTTTGGATGGCAATTGTTGATGTCTGATCTCACACACAAGAGTAATCAACGAAGTAAGCCATCTAGAGAGAGATACTTTAGAAATTGGAAGGCCCGTTTTACCTTCTGCATAAGAAACAAACAGTTGATCAGACTTCCTGAATTGTTTGGTCCTGTCTAAATAGTACCTAAGTTGGCGAAGAACATCTAAAAAGTGTAACTTTTGTTCTGACCTATTTGAATAATTCGGGAAGAATACAGGAAGATCAATGGTTTGATTCAAATTTGCCAGTGAAGCTACCTTGGGCAAAAAGGATGGGTTAGTACGTAAGGACACCCTATCCTTATGAAACACAAGATAAGGGGGTCGACTACACAGAGCATGGAGTTCAGAGGCTCTTCTAGCTGAAGTGATAGCTACTAAAAAGAGTGTTTTCCAAGATAGTAACTTTATTGAACATGAAGCCGCAGGTTCAAAGGGGGGAAGAATTAAGGACGCCAGAGCCAAGTTGAGATCCCATTGAGGAGGAGGATCCCTGATTGGTGGTTTGAGGAGAATAAGAAGTTATGTACCTACCATAACGTTCCATGTTAGTTGTCTTCTCTCGCCTTCTTTCTTGCTTGATGGGTTCGGAGCCGATCCCTCGGCTCCGACTCGGCACTTGCTTTAGCTCGAGAACTCCTTTTACCAGCTCGAGGCAGCCCCATATCCCATGATGCAAGGCAGGAAGTACCCAGATCTCGTTTGTTGACAAAAGGGCAATAACACCAAGCATAAACAATACTTCCCAAAGGAAGAAGAAACTTACAAATGGAAAAAGGACCAGGTCTGAATGGTCTTTAGCATTATAGTTTCTTATACAAGGTCTGTCCAGGCCAGGAAGGAGGGAGGGTCATAAGAAAGAAGGCGAGAGAAGACAACTAACATGGAACGTTATGGTAGGTACATAACTTCTTAATGTTAAGTTGTCAATCTCGCCTTCATTCTTGCTTGATGGGACCGTCCTAGCACCTCTATCCTGGGTGGCTCAATGGAACAAACTCTTGAGGACTGTAGAGCCAAAACTGGCTCTGTCCCTGGAGGCCAAGTCCAATTTGTAATGGGAAACAAAAGTGTGAGGAGTGGCCCAAGTGGCAGCTGCACAAATAGTGTCTAAAGGCAGTCTAGCTTGAAAAGCTGTAGAAGTAGCTAAACTCCTAGTTGAATGTGCTTTAGGTTTTGAGCACAGCTGTTTTCCCTGATCGTATAAATTTCAGTGATGACCGAAGAAAGCCATCTGGACAAAGTCACTTTAGAAACAGGAAGGCCTTTTTATTATCCGCATAGGAAACAAAAAGTTGATCAGATTTTCTAAATTTTTTGTTCTGTCCAAATAATATCTAAGCTGACGGTGGACGTCAAGATAATGTAGCTTTTGTTCAGCTCTATCTGAATAGTTAGGAAAAATACAGGAGATCAATAGATTGATTCAGATTGTTTTTGAGCGACCTTAGGTAAAAAGGATGGATTAGTTCTCAAAGATACTCTGTCTTTGTGAAAAATCAAATAGGGGGTCGAACCGAAGAGCATGAAGTTCAGACACCCTCCTGGCAGATGTAATAGCCACTAGGAATAAAGTTTTCCAAGAAAGATATTTCAGGGAACAAGAAACAGCTGGCTCGAAGGGGAAGAATCAAGGATGTCAGCACTAAATTTAAATCCCACTGAGGAGGAGGATTCCTGATTGGAGGCTTTAGTAGGAAAATTCCTTTCAAAAAGGCCCTGCAGAGCCTATGGGACATAATATTATGATCTGCTATCCCGACATGAAAATTAGAAATAGCAGCCAACTGAACTCTGACTGTGGAAGAAGAGGAGCCTGCATGGAAAATCTCTGCTAAGAAGTCCAGAACTGCCTGAACAGGGGCAGTAAAAGGATCAATATTTTGGGCCTTAGCCCAATAAGAGAAACGTTTCCATTTGCTTGTGTAAATCCTCCTGGTAGAGGATTTTAGTGAAGCTACTATGATATCTCTAACTGGGTTAGAGATCAAAGGAAGCCTGGCTAAGGAAGGAAGTGGAGCAACCATGCTGTGAGGTTGAGAGAAGGGATTGACCGGTGCAGCTGACCGGATTGGTGAATCAGTAGATCTGGCACTGGGTCCAGATGCCACGGCTGCACCAAAAGGTGATGATGGAGGAACGAGTACCAAACTTGTCGAGGCCAGAAAGGGGCAATGAGAATCAATTTGGCTCACAAAGCGGTAGCTTTCTGGATCACCTGAGGGACCAGAGGAAATGGAGGGAAGGCATAAAGAAGTCCCTGGGGCCAATCCTGGGTCAGAGCGTCTCTGGGGATGGCCTGATAGAGGAAGAGGCTGAAGAAGTCTGGACATTTGCTGTTTTGGGGAGTAGCAAAAGATCGCAACATGGACGACCCCATTCCAGAAAAATCTCTTCCGCTATGGATTGCTTGAGAGACCACTCGTGAGGCATGAGAATAGCTCTGCTCAATCTGTCCGCTATAATGTTGGTTTTCCCAGGGATATGCGTTGCTACCAGAAACCGATGAGAGGAGATCGCCCATTGCCATAGTCTGAGCTTCTCGACACAAGGGTAGGACTTGGTTCCGCCCTGTTTGTTGATATACCAAACTACAGACATGTTGTCTGTGTGGACTGCAATTGTCCCTACGGGAAGAAAGTCGTTGAGGGCTTGCAACGTTAAAAGCACTGCTCTCATCTCCAGGACATTTATGTGCAGATGGTACTCGAGCGGTTGCCACGCCCCATGAACCATCCTGCCCTGATAATGACCCCCACCCGATCAGGGAGGCATCCGTGGTGACAGTGGCTATCGGGACGGAGGTACAAAGCACCTGCCTTGGTGAACCTGAGACGATGTGATCCACCAAGCAAGATGTTCTTTGCATGTTTGTGTCACCAGAATCTGGTGACGCATTGGGAGTTGCTGGTATGACCACTGTGTGAACAGCATCCACTCAACGTGGCCCATGTAGTATCCAGCCACGGGAAGAAGAGTGATGGCCGCAGCCATAAGACCTAATACCTTTAGAACCATTCTGGCCTGTACCTTCTTGCTGGCCAGAATGATCCTGACATGAGTCTGAATGTCTGAAACTCTTTGTTCTGTAAGGGTAGCTGACATCCGAACAGTGTTTAAGTTTGCCTATGAAGGTAATAGACTGGCAGGGCGATAAGGATGACTTTTCGTAGTTGACTGAGATGCCCAAATGAGAACAAAGGTCTATTGTGTAATCCCTGGCTTGTATAAGCTGATGCCTGGTGGTGGCTGACAGGAGCCAGTCGTCGAGATCTGGAAACACCTGGAATCCTTGACGTCTCAGGTGAGCCGTGACCACTGCCATGCATTTGGTGAACACTCTGGGGCTGTAGTGAGACCAAAGGGCAGGGCTCTGAACTGGAAATGACTGGACCCCAGCCGAAGCGGAGAAATCTCCTGGAGCGTCTGTGAATTTTGATGTGATAGTACGCATCCTGAAGATCTATTGAGCACATCCAGTTGTCCTTCTGTAAGAAGGGCAGAATTGACTGAAGAGTGACCATTCGGAATCTTGTCTTCCTGACAGACTTGTTGAGTCTGCTGAGATCCAATATTGGTCTCCAGTCTCCCGTCTTTTGGGGACCAAAAGAACCTTGAGTAGATTCCGGCTCTGAATGGTCTATTGTGACTGGCTGAATGGCTCTTTTTTGCAGTAGTTTTGCGATCTCTAACTCTGCAATGTCCCTTAGACCAGGTGGTACATCTGGAAGGGAACTTGAGGGGAAGGGACTTACCTCGAAAGGAATTATGTAACCCTTGGATATGATCGACTGTACCCATCTGTCTTGAGTGAGGGAATGCCAGGCTTCTGGGTACAGTGATAATCTTCCCCCGACTGCCTCCAAGGAGGGACAGCCGGGCAACACCTCAGGGATGCTGAAAGGGCTTCTCAGGAAGAGACTCCCTGTTGCCCTGATTCTTCGGACCCCCTCTGCCTCTAGAGCGGCGTCTGTTGTTGTTACCCCTCTGCCTCTAGGGGTAAACTGACCATGTGAATTCGGCGTGACTCCTTGGGATTTACGGAACCACATCTTCCCACCCTTCTGTCCTTTGGGATAAGGCCTAGAAGGGGTGGAAAAACGGACTCCAACAGCAGAAAGAGTCTTGCCGTCCTGCTCACACCTGGTCAAGGTTTCCTTCACCTGAGGGCCAAACAAAGCTGACCCATCAAAGGGAGAATTTGTGAAGGACGCCTTAAAGGGATCCCCAAAATCACATAGCCGCATCCAGGCTTGGCGTCTAAGAGCCACACCTGTGCCTGCGGCTCTACTCGCTCCATCAGCAGCATAAGATATTAGCCGCATGGAGGAGTTAGCAATGGAATTGAGGGTTCCTAGCTGCGAAGCAATCTTTTCTTGGGCCCCTGCAGCTGTAGGATCCTGAACTACTTCTCCCAGCTCCTTCAGGATATCTCTCTGGAGTCTGGTGAAGTGACAAAGATAATTCAGCGAGCATAGCAAAGGTCGCTGAGGAAAACATCCGCTTGCCATACCTATCCATGGTCCTAGAGTCCTTATTAGGAGGATGGACGGGCACGGAAGGATCTGCAAGTTCCTTATGGGTGGCCGCAGCCACCACCATGGCATCAGCGGGGACACCCTTGGTAAGGAATTGTTTGTCACTAGGGGCAGTTATAAATTTAGAAGGCCTCCTAGGGACTGGCTCTACAGAGTCAGGAGCTGTCCACGCCTTTCGTGCAATAACCTGCATAAGGGGTCGAAAGGCGGAGACACCCAGGAGGTGGAGGGCCGAGATCCAAATGCCTCTAGGTATACTGACTCATCCTCAGAGGGATTGTTGGTGGGCCAGTTTCCCCTCTGTTTCAGAAGTTCTAGGATGTCTGAGAAGGAGACATCCTCAGAGGGGGATCTAGGGGATCCCTCTGACTCATCAAAGTCAGTATCCGAAGTGACAGACTCAGGGAGTCTACATGCTTCCTCTTACAAGTCCTCTTCCTAGGAGGATCTCCGAAACATCAGGAGAATCCTCGGAAGAGGGAAATTCCCAATGGGGAAACCTGAGGCGGAGGATCTCTGGGTCCTGTAGCAAGAGAAGTGGCAGAGATGTCAACAGGTACAATAGAGGGAGGAGCTACGGGAAGAGACTGCTGACTGATACCAGTGGCCAGTACACTCTTCATCACCTCGAATGCTCCCCTCCCAGGCAGGTCCGAGAGGCCCCGCTCCAAGAGCTAGGAACTCCAGGGGCCACCGAAGGGAAGTCTCCGAGGCAGATGTCGGAGCCGAGCTCACCAAGGCCGAGGCTCCAAGGGAAGAGCGGGTTCGGACAAGGGTCCGATGCCACTCACCCCCTCGGAGGAGACCATGGAAGCCCGACCACCGAATCCCTCTAAGGAAGAGGAGATAAGAGTAGGGGCTGAAGGAACAGAAGGGGGTATCCGTCCTCCAGCCGTAGCAGTAACCATACCCGAAGACTCCAACTCCAAGCTCTGGGGTAGAGTTGAAGGAGGAACTGTAACGGGGTGTGGACCAACAGTCTACTGCTGAGACGGACTGTGTAGCATTTGGGCCAGTACCTGTGACTTGAGCAATCTACTGACCACTCTCTCTAGGTCATGGTCTGACAACCTGGATGACCTTGAAGATCGGCTCCGATGGCTCCGTTCCGATAGAAGAGGCGAGGCCGAAAGTATCGGCTCCAAGGATGGAGACCTCGACCTGATCCTGGAATGGGACATCGGAGCCGATATTACTGATCCTGTCGGCACCGATTTCGGAGCCGCAGAACGCTCGATGTATCGGCTCCAGCCGAGCCGATACAGCCACAGTAACGGTGTCGGAGCCGATCGGGCCGACACCGATGCCTGTGCCACATGGGTGTCGGAGCCGATCGAGCCGACACCGATGCCCGTGCCGCGTGGGTCGGAGCCGGTCGGAACCTACACCACAGTGGTCAAAGCAGATTCGCACCGATAGCCATCGGCCGAAGCTTAGTGGATCAGAATCGGCTCCAGCCGGGCGATCTCGACTCTATACGAGTCGGAGCTGAGGCCACAGGCTTAGAAACAGAAGCCTGGGTCTTGGCAGATTTAGTTGATTTTTGTGGGGCCGACTTAGCCGGAGAGCCCTCCGGCTTAAGAAGACCCGAGAATCAACTTATTCCTTCTCTCCTGCAGGACTCTCTGGCTGAAGGAGTGACAAATAGCACAGGAGTCCTGCAGGTGAAGAGGGCCTAAACAGTACAGGCAAGAAGTGTGACCGTCTGTCAGAGACATCTTCTGACAGCACGAGTCACACTTCTTAAAACCTGAAACCCTCTCTTTAGACATGGTGCCTAACAAAACACACACACACCAGTCCAATTAAATTAAACTAATACCAAAAAGGTCTTTAGTAAAAAATACCAACACACACACCCTAACAGGGGGGGGGATGGGACAGGGAAATTAACTGACTAAAAAAATTAAAAGAGACAGGGATTTCTGTCAGAAAAGTTAAATTTAAAGTTAAACTATCAAAACAAAAAGTTTTTAACTAAAAAGGGGCTTAAAAGTCACAAATGTGAATTACTTACCAGGAGCTGGTAAAGAGAAGACCTCCCAAGCAAAGCGGCAAACGAGATCTGGGTACTTCCTGCCTTGCATCATGGGATATGGGGCTGCCTCGAGCTGGTAAAAGGAGTTCTCGAGCTAAAGCAAGTGCCGAGTCGGAGCCGAGGGATCGGCTCCGAACCCATCAAGCAAGAATGAAGGCGAGATTGACAACTTAACATAAACTCCCTTTAAAAAGGCTTTGCAGAGTTTGTGAGACATAATGGAGGACTCTGAGACTCCAACATGAAAGTTTGATATTGCTGCCAACTGAACTTTGATGGTAGACGGGGACGAACCTGAGTGGAAAAGTTCGGTTAGAAAGTCTAGAACTGATTGAATGGGAGCAGTGAAAGGATCTATATTCTTTGACTGCGCCCAATAGGAAAACGTTTCCATTTGCTATGATAAATTTTCCGAGTGGAAGATTTATGAGAGGCTATCAAAATATCTCTAACTGAGCGAGATATCAAAGGAAGCCTGGCTAGAGTTGGAATTGGAGGAACCACGCTGTGAGGTTCAGAGAAGGGAGGGAGTGGTGCAACTGACCTGACTGATGGGTCAAGAGGTCTGGAACTGGGTCCAGATGCCAAGGTTGCTCCAACAAATAACGGTGTAGAAACGGGAACCAAACCTGTCGAGGCCAGTAAGGGGCAATAAGGATCATGGAAGCTTTCTGAGCGATAGCTTTCTGTATTAGCTAAGATATCAGAGGGAAGGAAGGAAAAGCATACAGAAGTCCCCGGGGCCAATCGTGTACTAGAGCGTCTCTGCTGGGGTGGCCTGGTTGGGGAAAAAGGGTGAAAAAATTGTCGCACTTGCTGTTTTGGGGAGTAGCGAAAAGGTCGCAGCAAGGCCGGCCCCACTTTCGGAAGACTTTCTCCAACACTGAATTGTTCAGAGACCACTCGTGAGGCATGAGAATAGCTCTGCTCAATTTGTCTGCAATCACATTGGACTTCCCGGGAATGTGCGTTGCTAACAGAAACTGCTGAGAAGAAATCGCCCATTGCCACAGTCTGAGTGCCTCTCGACATAGGGGGTAAGATCTGGTTCTGCCTTGTTTGTTGATGTACCGCACTACAGACATATTGTCTGTCTGAATTGCTATAGTTCCCGTGGGAAGAGAGTCTTGTAAGGCTTGCAACGCTAGAAGCACTGCTCTCATCTCTAGGACATTTATGTGCAAGTGGCACTCGAAAGGTTGCCACATGCCTTGGACCGTCCTGCCCTGGTAATGCCCCCCCCCCACCCGATCAGGGAGGCGTCCATTGTCACTGTAGCAACCGGAGGGGAAGGGACGAAAGGTCTCCCTAGGTGGAGCTGGGGAGATGTGATCCACCAAGAGAGATGATTCTTGCACAATTGAGTTATCCGAACAGGATGGGACATTGGAAGTCGTTGGAAAGACCATTGTGTGAAGAGCATCCATTGCAAAATTCTCATATGGAAGCGAGCTAATGGTAGAAGAGGGATGGCCGCCGCCATAATCCCTAAGACCTTCAGGATCAATCTGTTTGACTTTGTTGCTCTGCAAGACAAGAGAGACCTGTCTGTGTATGTCTGCTATTCTCTGCTCTGTGAGTCTGGCTGACATGTTGACTGTGTCTAGATTTGCGCCTATAAAGGTAATAACACGACAAGGCGACAAGACAGACTTTTCGTAATTTATTGAAATGCCTAGTGTCTGACGTGTGAAAGGTGTAGTCTCTGGCAAGTAGCAAAAGATGCTTGGTGGGGGCTGTAAGGAGCCAGTCGTCTAAATAAGGAAACACCTGGAATCCTTGTCGTCTCAGATGAGAGGCGACCACTGCCATGCATTTGGTAAACACTCAGGGGGCTGTAGTGAGACCAAAGGGCAGGGCTCTGAACTGGAAATGACTGGTTCCCAGCCTGAAGTGGAAAAATCTCCTGGAGTGTCGACTCATTCTGATGTGATCGTATGCATCCTGGAGATCTGTCGAGCACATCCAGTTGTCTCGCCCCAAAAGGGGTAGAATGGACTGCAGCGTGACCATCCGGAACTTTGTTTTCTTGACAAACTTGTTCAAGTTGCTGAGATCCAAAATGGGTCTCCAGTCCCCTGTTTTCTTTGGAACCAAAAAGAATTTGGAGTAGATTCCGGATCCTGTTTGGTCTGCTGGAACTGGTTGAATGGCTCTTTTTGCAAGCAGCTTTGAAATTTCTAATGCTGCTTGCTCCCTTTGACTGGGTGGAACATCTGGAAGGGATTTTTTGGATTGCTTCGGAATGAAAAGGAATGGGATTCTGTAACCTTCGGAAATGATAGACTGTACCCACTTGTCTTGAGTTAGGGACCGCCAGGCTTCTGGGTACAGAGATAATCTTCCCCCGACTGCCTCCGAAGGTGGACAGTCGGGCAACACCTCAGGGATGCTGAAAGGGCTTGTCGGAAAAGGATTCTCGACTGCCCTGATTCTGCGGGCCCCCTCTGCCTCTAGGACGGCGTCTACCATTATTGTTCCCCCCTCTGCCTCTAGAGGAGAATTGACTCTGTGCATCAGGCAAATCTCCCTGAGATTGTTTGCGGAACCACATCTTTCCCCCCTTCTGGCCTTTGGGGTAAGGCCTAGAAGGAGTAGAAAAATGGACTCCGACGGCAGAGAGAGTTTTGCCATCAGTCTCGCACCTAGTCAGGGTTTCCTTTACTTGAGGACCAAAGAGGGATGATCCATCAAAGGGGGAATTAGTGAAGGATGCCTTGAAAGGGTCCGCAAAGTTACATAGTCGCATCCAGGCGTGCCGACGCAAGGCTACACCTGTACCTGCCGCTCTACTTGCTCCATCCGCATATGAAAGGAGGCGCATGGAGGAGTTAGTTATAGAATTAAGGGTCGCCAGCTGAGAGTTCATCCTATCCTGAAAACCCGCAGCTGTTGGGTCCTTTAACATTTCGCTTCCTTGAGCAAATCCCTCTGAAGACGAGTGAAATGACACAGGTAATTCAGCGAGCGCATAGTAAAGGTCGCTGACGAGAGCATCCGCTTCCCGTACCTGTCCATCGACCTAGACTCCTTGTTAGGAGGATGAACAGGCACCGAAGGATCAGCTAACTCCTTCTTGGTGGCCGCAGCCACCACCATAGCATCAACAGAGACGCCTTTGGTTAAAAATTCTTTGTCCTTGGGGGCAGTGATAAATTTTGATGGTCTCCTGGGGGTAGGTTCCACTGAATCAGGAGCCGCCCAGGCCTTCTTTGCCACCACTTGCATAAGGGGGTCAAAGGGAGGGGACACCCAGGAGGTGGAAGGGCGAGAGCCAAATGCCTCAAGATACACTGATTCATCCTCTGAAGGGTTAAGGGCTGGCCAATTCCCCCTATGTTTTAAGATTTCGAGGATGTCTGCAAAGGAGACATCTTCAGAGGGGGAACGAGGGGAACCTTCAGAATCCTCTAAATCAGTGTCAGAGGTGACAGACTCAGGGGAGTCAATGTGCTTCCTCTTGCACTGCCTCTTCCTAGGGGGCTCTCCTACCGGGTCAGGAGAGGCCTCGGAAGAGGAGGAGATCCCCACTGGGGAAACTTGAGGAGCTGGCTCTCTACGGTCGGGGATGAGAGAGTGAGCAGAAATCACCGGAGGCACCATGGAGGGAGGGGCAGAAGGAGCCGACTGTGGAGTTGAACCTGGTTCTAACACGCTCCTCATGACCTCGAAGGCACCCCTGTCAGGCAGAGCTGGAGGTCTCCACTCCAAAAAGCTGAAAACCTCCCCCGGCACCAACAGTGATGGCTCCGAGGCCGATGTCGGAGCCGAACTCACCAGCGCCGAAGCACCGAGAGGGAGAGCGGGGTCGGACAAGGGTCCGATGCCACTCGCCCCCTCGGAGCCAATGAGGGAAGTCCGGCGCCGAGATTCTTCCAAGGAAGACATCGGAGCAGACGATGGCACCGAAGACAAAGGTATCGGTTCCGACGCCACCACAGTCTCGGGTCCGAGCCGCCCCAGCTCCGAACTCAGAAGAGTCAGAGGAGGAACATTTTGAGTAATGGGAATAGTTCTCGACTGTTGAGTCGGACTTTGAAGCATCTGGGCCAGTGCCTCGGACTTAAGAAGTCGACTCACTACTCTCTGAAGGTCGTGATCCGATAGTCTGGAAGACCTAGAGGAGTGAGATCTATGGCTCCGTTCAGACAGCAAAGGTGATGCTGGAGCCGAATGAACGGAGCCGATAGATGGAGATCGGGACCTCTTTCTGGATGTCGGTTCCGACAATTTGATCGGAGCTGACTCAGTTATGTCTTACTCGGCTCCGGCCGAAGCCGAGGAAATAGTAGGGGCATGTGTTCGAGATTCATCGGCTCCGGCCGGAGCCGATGTTCGAACCGCCTTTGGACCCCCAGAAGACGGCTCAGAGACTGGAGCCAAAGGTCTGGAAGGCTTAGAGGGTTTCCCCGAGGATTGAGTTGAGGGACCCTCAGGCTTCAATAAGACCCTTAATATGAGTTTATTTTTTCGGTCCTGCAGGACTCTAGGGCTGAAGCTATGGCAAACAGCACATGAGTCCTGCAGGTGCAAAGGCCCCAGGCAGTATACACAAGAAGTGTGACCGTCTGTCAGAGACATCTTCTGACAGCACGAGTCACACTTCTTGAAGCCTGAGACCTTCGATTCTTTGGACATGTCCAAGAAAAAGTCAAAGTGTAACCACAAACACACACACACACACCGATTACACTTGTAAAAAATTTTTAAATTAAAAATTAGTAATTAGGTTAGAAATTAAATCCCTACAAAAACACAGTCACTCCAACTACTAAGGAAGGGAGGGACTGGGCCTAAAGCCCAAGGGAATAAAATTAGGAAATTTAGGAAAAAAACTGGGGAAACTTGACTATAAAGGGGAGTAAACTACTTAACTTTTAAAACTATGAGGAAAAGCTAATTTAAAAGGGGGTCTATCTTGAGATACAACTAAATATTTCAACTAACCTGACGAGCCGGTTGAAAAAGCACCTCGATCGCTGTAGCGGCAAACGAGATCTGAGGAGTTACCGCCTAGCATTGTGGGATATAGGGGAGCCTCGAGCCGGTGGAACTAGCTCTCGAGCTTTTAGAGTGGCCGAGTCGGAGCCGAGGATCGGCTCCGAACCCATCCAGCAAGAATGAAGGCGAGATAGACAACTTAACATCATTAGTTACCTTGGTAACAGCTTAAGTATTATGTATGGCCAAGATGTATTACAAAACCACAATTCAAGTTAAAGCAATTATATGACTTGTTATGCACATTTACTTATATGAGAAAATCATCATGCTTCCCCTTGATGTTCACTATAGTGTATGTCGTTTATGACAAGTTAAAACAGTAGTGTTATTATACACAAGCCCATGTTATTAAACTGTCTATTGTCAGTTTAATACTATTTGTTCAGAATATGATTGTTACAGTCTATGACATTTCAAGTTCAGGCTTCTATTCTTTCTCTTGAACAATTATTTAAATTTGATGTCATGTATAAACATTAGTTACCTTGGTAACCGCTTAAGTATTATATATGGTCAAGATGGGTTACAAAAACTACAATTCAAGTTAAAGGAATTATATGACATGTTATGCACGCTTACTTATATAAGAGCATCATCATGCTTCCCCTTGATGTTCAATGTAGTGTATGTCATTTATGAACACAAAAAAGGAAAAAAACTAAGGGTAATGCTGCTCAATGCCAGAAGTCTAAATCTCAAAATGCACGCACTCGAGGCCCTTCTCAGTATGGAGAACATCGATGTCTGTGCTGTGACAGAAACCTGGTTCAAGGCTCCTGAGAGCACCCCAGCGCTATCAGGTTTTACCTCATATCATGCGTTCTGGCCCCAAAATCCGGACAATACCAAGAAAGGAGGGGGGGTATCCATATTCATCAAGGACACCCACACCTCAAGACTGGTGGCAACGCACGATGCATCGGAGACCATCCAGGTGCAATTAACCATAGGCAAGACTGCTCTGCAAATTGTAGCATGTTACAGGCCACCCTCACAAACTCAGGAACCTCACATGGCCTTCCTGAAAACACTAGAGGATAAATGTATCACCAAACACCATCATACTAGGTGACTTCAATTACCCTAATATAGACTGGGAACACTACTCAAGCCCAAACACCCTAGCCCAAAAGTTCCTGGAATTCATAAACTCAAATGCCATGGAACAACTAGTCACCATCCCCACAAGAGGAGATAACATACTTGATCTCATCATCATGAACATGGGAGCACAATGTTCAACACCGGAGGTGTACCCTCACTGGTGAGATCAGACCACAAACTAATCGCTGGAGGTCCTCATCCCACCCCCACCTGAAATAAAAAGACCACAGTAAAGAACTTCTCAAAAGCCGACTTCACACTTCTAAAGACTAGTGTGGTCTCCTTTAAGGCCCCGAGCCATGGAAAACAGTACTCAAGCCGCTGAATCACTTACAAATGCCTTCTACCAGCACCTGCAGGACTGCATGGATAAGGCAATCCCAAGCAAAACAAAGACTCTTTGTACCAAAGGCAAGCGTCCAGTCTGGTGGACCCCAGCCATAAACAAACTCTACAACAAAAGGAGGAAGCTACTACAAGATAGAGCAAAATCCTTAAAAGGTAAGACACCCTTGATCACTATAAGTAAAAACTAAGAGCTCTCATAAAATCATCCAAAGCAAATTTCGAGAGAAAAATAGCTAAAGACTCAAAAGACAATCATAAGGCCTTCTTTAGCTATGTTAGAAACCTGGGAGAAAACTCCCAGATATGCTCAGAGCTAGTTCAAAATGATGTGAAGATTACTGATCCTACAGACATTGCCAACATACTGGCTGACAGGTTCAGTGCAAACTCCCCTCCCCAAAAGGAGAGATATCTATACCAAACGATTGCAGCCCCCAAACATCTCCAGCGCCAAGTGAGAACTGCTCTCTCCAAAGCAAAAACACAGCATCCATGGGACCTGATGGTGTCCCGGCTGTGTGCTCCATGAACTCAATGAGGAATTAAACCCACAGCTAGGACAGCTGTTTAATCAAAGTCTTACCTCTGGATACACTCCAGGAGTGGCGCACTGCAACTGTGGTACCACTTCACAAAGGCGGTGCCTCCACCGACCCTGGAAATTACCGCCCATTAGCTTGACAAGCCTTATCTGCAAAGCCATGGAGAGGATCATAATGGACCTCATAAATAAAGACATAGGGAATTTGCAGACTTTGGATCCAACCCAGTTTGGCTTTGTCAAAGGCAGATCATGCCTTTTAAACTTGGTTGACTTTTTGAAACAGTCACCAAAGCCATTGATGAGGAAAGGCAGTCCATACAGCCTACCTCGATCTGGCTAAGGCCTTCGATACAATACCCCACTGGTATCATTGAAAAACTCATCAGCTTAAATGTCAACCCATACATCACAAGATGGGTTGCAAACTGGCTGAGTGACAGAACCCACAGGGTCAGAGTTGCTGGCGCCATGTCAGACTCAAAGCCTGTCACAAGTGGTGTCCCACAGGGCTCAGTCCTGGGCCCACTCTTGTTTGGCATCTACTTTTCCAAGTACAAGCAAACACAGGAGGGTTATGGCTGACAAAGTTTGCAGATGACTGCAAACTGGGCCATAGTAGAAAACACATCTGATACAGATATCCTTCAGAAGGGTCTCACAGAAACGGATAACTGGTGCCAGAGCCACGGCCTAAAGTTAAATGCCAAAAATGCATAGTCATACCCTTCGGGAAAAACAAGGTTACCCCTAGCTACCAAATAGGTGGCAATCCACTGAGCACAGAAGAAGTTATCAGGGACCTGGGGACCCAGGTTGATAGTAGTCTGTCATTCGGCACCCATGTAGCTAAAGTAGTTAGGAAGACCTTCTACATTGCCCACCTTATCATGAAGGGATTCTCATCTAGATCAAGGGAGGTCATAGTCTCCCTTTACTCATCACTCATCAGACCAATGATTGAGTACAATGCCCCATTCGGAATGTATCTGACCCGACACTTGCAGCAGCTGGAGAGGCCACAAAAGTTCCTCACCAAAAGGATAAAGGGTCTCAAAAATCTGTCCTATGCTGCCCGACTGAAAGAACTCCAGCTCTATTCAGTAAACACCGCTTGCTCAGAGGTGACCTTTGCCTAACATACAAGGCCATGTCAAACCGAGATTTGATGAATATGCTTCACCTCAAAAAATCTAGATCCATCAGAGCCACAAGGGCGGGAGACTTAAACCTTGACACAACTATTAATAGGACGTGCTGGAGGGATAGATTCATCACCCAAAGACTCCCTATGCTGTGGAACAAAATCCCGGTACATGTGAGGCAGAGCACCTCGCTGGCCTTGTTCAAGAGAAATCTTGACCAATGGATGGGAGATCACAGATATACCCCAGGGATAACCTCAGTGTCACTGCTCGACAGAGGCACAGCAATATAATGGGTATAGTTCCCCATACTAAAGGGGTGGCGTAAGCCACAAAACGATGGGCTAGGCTTGTAAATGCCCTCGGGCAGATAGCCTAGTATGAACCTATGAACCTATGAACCTATGACAAGCTAAGACAGTAATGTTATTATAACAAGCCCATGTTATTAAATCCTATTTTTAATATCTAAATTCAGCAGACTGCTTCAGCTTACATGACAAGTATATATTTAATGTCTAGATTTACTAAAAGCATACATTACATAACTATTGTGTTTTTTTTTTTTTGGCTGTTGCTTGGTTATTTGAGAGGCCACAAGCTGTAATGTTTATTCTTATTATTAGCGCCTGCCAAACATGTTTATACAGTCCATAGACTTTAAATTATGAGACCCTTCTAGTTTATTTGTTATAAGTATGTTTTCATCCTTACATACACACATATCAGTACTTCAAGCATGGGCAACAATGCCAATCCAGTTTTGCCAGAATACCATTCATTAGTTCATGTGGTGTGTTTCCAGGCTGTTCTTAAAATATCCAAACCAATATTTGTCCTTTTCCATTTTACCAGCCTGCTCCATGCAGTGGCCACTCTGCCAGTGAACCACTAAACACACTTTCTATTCCCACAGATATTTACATGAAGGAAATCTGATGACTCTCTAGAACTTCTCGGCAACCCCAAACACCCCTAGAATCATCTTTCCCCATATGCCCAACACGTCTAAGCAAACTCACCTCCCAGACCACTGCAAAGGGTACTGCACAAGACCAAGTGCTCTTAGTCTTTCACAATAACTCAGACTTCCTCTCTTTTGTAAGTCCTTAATGTGTTTGGATCAAAATTAAATATAAAATTGTGCTTATTTATTTTTTTATCAAGAATCAACTTAATGAGTTAAACAAAGTGTTGGGAGACCATCAGTATGTGTACATGTGGTTTAAAACAGCCCTTTTATTATATATATATTTTTTAAACCAAAAATGTCATTGCCGAGAATCATCTCGGAGGCTCCTCAGAGCCATTAAGCATTATCGTCACTCTGTCTCCATTCCCATAGCAACCTGGGAACATCTGTTTCTGTTAGTGTGTCTGTGTATTGCATACCAGAGGCTTGTGATGCACCTGAAGCAAAGCTTCACTTCACTGCAACTTCAAGCCTAAATTCCCTCCCTTTCAGTGAGGCAGCAGCCAGGAAAAGAAGAGAGAACAAACAGATAAAAAAAAAAAACCTCACAACAAGCCACCACAAGAAACAACACACTCCTCCAACCCTCCCACCTCTCACTCAACAGACGTACAGACAAACCAGTCTCTGCCAAAATATCCCAAATCACAGTTCTATCCACCCCCTTCCCCTGGATCCAGGCTAAAACTCCAAATGTCTCTTCCTAATACACAAGCATCAGTAAACCTTGATCTCAACCCACAACTTCCCAGAGATGAAAATGGCAACATATAACAGCTGCCAGACACAGCTACATCCACATACACCATGTCAGGCTTAATCAAACAGCACTCGAAACTATGATACCTGCCATAATTCATACTAATTATGTTTAGACAGAATAATAATGACATTTGTACTAGCTGCTAGAGGCGGCTACATCCATGCACACCATATCAGGATTGATCAAACAGCACTCGAAGCTATGATACCTGCCATAACTGATATTAACAATGTTTAGACAGAATAATAATGACATTTGTACTAGCTGCCAGACACAGCTGCATCCATGCACACCATATCAGGATTGGTCAAACAGCACTCATAGCTGTGGTACCTGCCATAATTGATATTAACTCTATTTAGACAGAGGAATGATGACATTTGTACTAAGCTTACTACTATTATTTAACCAGGATATACATGACATTTCTAAATCATACTTTGAAGAAGGCATTAGTCTCCATGACAGCATTTGTTTTTCAAAACAGTTAACTGTTACTGCTATTATATATGATGTTAATTTGTTACATTTGAGTCTGAACTCTGATGAATGGTACCTTGTTAAATTAGTTAATTAATTACTTAAATTATTATAAATAAAATCAATGAAAAATTAACAAGATAAGTATTCATTGTGTTCAAGTAGGGGACTAGAAACTTCTATGTTTGTATTGCATGTTGCTTTGTTTGACTTGTATATAATGTAAATAGTAACCCATCTTGACCTACCTTTGTTTGTGAAGAATTATTGCACTCTTTGAACATAATGAATAAATCATTACTGTTTCTCAGTTGTTTAAGAATCCCTCCTTTTTTTAAATAAAAACAGATGACAGGTGATGTACCATATCAGCTGATACTTTGAGACATGTAGTTGTAAGAGTTATTTTTTGGGATTGCTATATTGGAATCAGTTTTTTGTGTCTTCTTTCTAGTATCAGTCCAAGCATTTGTTTATTTTATTCTTTTAAGAGTAGGGGCCATCCATTCCATTTCATCTGGGATAGACACTTTGTTGTTGTTTTTGATGAATATAGTAGCTTCTTCTAAGTCATTAAAGGTTCTCATCTCATTGGCAAAAATTATTTTTATCTTGGCTGGAAAGGCCAGCTGTGCTTTAATGTTGTTTTGTTTCAGCAGTTTTATTATTGGCCAGACTTTTTTTCCTTTGTTCTAGTATTCTGGAAGAATAATCATTGTCAAACCTTATCAGGGTTTGA
The DNA here is from genome assembly GCF_019279795.1 of Protopterus annectens. Taxonomy (NCBI): domain Eukaryota; kingdom Metazoa; phylum Chordata; order Ceratodontiformes; family Protopteridae; genus Protopterus; species Protopterus annectens. The sequence continues at coordinate 807,917,001 of NC_056751.1, forward strand.
TTGCATTTTAAGGGTGATTTTCTCCAAGCAGATTTTAATATTAGTTCCTTGTCCAGAAATTAAATAACTTTTATAACTATGGATCTAGGTGGAGTATTTGTTGAGTTAGAAGCAGATTTCCTCAGTGCTCTATGTACCCTTTCAATTCCAAATGAAAGTCCCTATTTCAAGTCTAAAAATTCAGGAATCCAGGTTGTTAAGAATGAAATAATGTCTTCTCCTTCAGTGTTTTCAGGCAGACCAAAGATCCTTATGTTGTTTCTCCTTTCCCTGTTTTCTAAGTCATCTATTTTGTTAAGCAGCATGTATTCTGTTTAAGCAGAAATTCTTTTTGGAACTCTTCCTCTTTGAGTCTCCCTTCAATGTCATTTAGAGAAGTCTCTATATTTAAGCATTAAATTTTAAGAAGAACATATACTCCTGATCTTCATGAATGGTTTTCTTTCTCAGGGAGTTTTATAAATATATTAACAGGACACTAGGTACTATAATTCTCAACTTCTTTGCTCAAGAATTCAGGGCAAAGCCAAAAATAACTGCAGAATAAAGGCTCAAAATGAAGAACATTTTATTTATATTATTAATTTATTTGACATTTGTTAACCGGGTTGGTCCAACTGGGTTTAGGGCCCATTTTCAGTGGAGACTTGAGGAGAAAAGCTCCAAACATTTAAAGTAATAAAAATATTTAACATATTTAAATCAGATTACTACAATAAAAAAAGAAGTTATGTCTTACCATAACGTTCCATCTGTGTTGTTCATCTTCTTTCATTCATCACTGATCGGTTCTGTTCTGAGCCCTCAGAACTGAGTCGGCCTTTTTACCAAGCTCGCTCCAGCCAAAAAAACTCATGAGCTAAGTTTCTACCCAGAGTGCCCTTCTCCCTGTTACCTCAGATCGAGTTTGCTAGAGAAAGAGAAGTAAAGCCGAGGCCACTTCTGCGCAAATACCCTAGGACATCACTAGGATCCAAGGCATCCCCCAAGAGCCTTTGGAGGGGGAAGGAGGGTGGGAAGTGATGACTGAAAGAAGATGAATAACACAGATGGAATGTTACGGTAAGACATAACTTCTTTATCTGATGTTGTTAATCTTCTTTCCATTCATCACTGATGAGACAGAATCCCAAGCTAACTTGAGGTCCATGGGTGGCCCTTATGGAAGAACATTCCTGAGTACCATTGAGCCGAAGGCAGCTCTCCCTCTGGAGACCAGGTCCAGTTTGTAATGATTGATAATGGTATGAGGCTTAGCCCAAGTAGCTGTCGAGCAGATGTCATCCATGGAAGCCCTGGAATGGAAGGCTACAGGTGTTGCCATAGATCTAGTGGAGTTAGATTTAACTTTTGGCATAGGTTCGTGACTGAGGGAATAGATGAAATGCATGCAGTCCCTTAGCCATTTTGATAATGTAACTTTGGAAACAGCATCCCCCATTCTGGGCCAAGAAAAAGAGATGAAAAGCTGTTCAAATTTATGGACAGGTTTGGTCCTGTCTTGGTAAAATCTCAGTTGCCTATGTATGTCCAAGGAGTGAAGGCAGCACCCTCCTCTATTGGCAAAATTTGGAAAGAACACTGGTAGGTCAATGGTCTGGTTTATGGAGAATTCAAAAACAACTTTAGGGAGGAAGGATGGATTCGTCCGGAGTGAAACTCTGTCTTTATGAAAGACCAGAGAGGGCCTCTTGATACACAATGCCTGCAGCTCCAGGACCCTTCTGGCAGATGTGATGGCTACCAAGAACAAAGATTTCCAAGACAAAAACTTTAGGTCACACTTCACAACATGTTCAAAAGGTATTTGACTCAAAGACTGAAGGACTAAAGTGAGGTTCCATGGTTCCACAGGCTGTCTGACAGGAGGCCAGATATGAGAGTAGTCCTTGAGGAAGGCCTTGCATAGACATAAAGACATAAGAGGGGTGCCATCTATACCACTGTGGAAATTAGAAATTGCCACTAGGTGTACTCATACTGTAGAGGCAGAGGCTCCATTATCAAAAAACTTAGCCAAGTACTGAAGCACATCAGTTACTGGAGCTGAATATGGGTCTAGCATGTTATCCTTAGAGCACATGGAGATTCTTTTCCATTTATCCTGATATAGTCTTCTGGTGGATGGTTTATGAGAGGCCAGAATGATGTTTCGAACAGGTGAGGAGAGATTAGCTTGTCCGGCGACTAATGGAAGTGGAGAAACCAAGCTGTCAGCTTGGGACTGGACAGATTTGGGTGACTCAACCCTTGGGGGTGAGTAATCATATCTGGAAGAGGGGCCAGAATCCATGGTGGGTATACTAGGTGAGGCCAAAGGAAGGGGAACCAAACTTGTGGAGGCCAGAACAGAGCTATGATGATCACTTTACATCTCAACTGAAGAGCTTTCTTTAAAAATTGTGGAGTCAGGGGAATGAGCGTAAAGATGTCCTGCGGGCCAGTCGTGGATTAGAGCATCCCTCCGGGGACTCCTCCTCTGGGGGATGTAGGGCAAAATAGCTGCTGCACTTGTTTGATGGGGAGGTGAAAAGATCACAGTAAGGCTGGCCCCAGTGGCTGAAGATTTCTGTTGCCACCTCGGGATTCAGGGACCACTCATGAGGCAGGAAGATGCATCTGCTCAGTTTGTCCGCAATTACATTGGAGCTCCCCAGGATATGCGTTGCTATCAGAAAGCAGCTGGAAGCTATCACCCACTGCCAAATTCTCATGGCTTCTCGACATAAGGTGTAGGACTTGGTTCCTCCTTGCTTGTTGATATACCAGACCACTGATATATTGTCTGACTGAATTGCAATTGCCCCGAAAGGGAGAGCCGAATGAAAGGCTTGCAATGCTAACAGCACTGCTCTCAGTTCCAGAACACTGATATGCAGGTGGGCCTCTGAGGTGGACCATGTGCCTTGGACTGTCTTTCCCTGGAAATGGCCCCCCCCCACCTGATCAGGGAAGCATTCGTGGTCACAATGGCTCTGGCCTGAGGGGGTTGAAATGGGCGACTCCAAAGTTCTACGTCTGACCTCATCCACCAAAGGAGGTCCTGTTTGCAGGAGTTGGTTATTCGAATCTGGTAAAAGAGGGGGTGATAGTTTGGGAACCATTGAAAAAGAAGGAGCCACTGCAGGATCCGCATATGTAGCTTTACTAGAGGCACCATTGGAATTGAAGTTGGCATAGAGCCTAGGGCCTGAAGAACTTCCCTTGCTGAAACTTTTGTTTGAGAGAGTATCACTCAGAGCTGGAGCCTCAATCAGTGGAGTCTGTGAATTGGGAGTGATACTAGACAGGACTGGGGTTTGAACACTGCTCCAATAAATTCTATGTCTTGTGTGGGAGTAAGGTTTGATTTCTCCCAATGTATCATTATTCCCAACAATTTTCCCAGAGAGAGAGTATAATGTAGTGCTGTTTCCAAAAGATGCTCGGTGGGGGCGATGAGGAGCCAGTCATCCAGATATGGAAACACCCAGAATCCTCGTAGTCTCAAGTGAGCTGTGACCACTGCCATGCATTTTGTGATCACTCTGGGAGCTGTAGAGTGACCGAATGGCAGGGCACAAAATTGATAATGACTGGACCCTAGCCGGAAGCAAAGCAGACTCCTGGAGGATTTGTCCATCTTGATGTGGTAATATGCATCCCGGAGATCTAGCGAGCACATACAAACACCTTCTCTTAAAAAGGGGAGAATGGACTGAATCGTGACCATCCAGAATTTGGTTTGGATGACAGACTTGTTTAAGCTGCTGAGATCCAAACTGGGTCTCCAGTCCCCTGCCTTTTTTGGCACCAAAAGGAACCATGAGTAAAATCCAGATCCACTTTGGTCTGGTGGGACTGGTTAGATGACTTTTGAGACAAATTTATTATCTCTGAAGCTGTTTCTTCCCTTTGACTGGGTGGAACATCAAAAAATCTTCTTGACAAGAAAGGGGAATGGTATAACCTCTGGTGATGATACACTGCACCCAGTGATTGGTGGTAATAGATTGCTCGGCAGCTAGGTGCAGAGAGAAATGACCCCTGACTGCTTTCAGAGGTAAGCAATCAGGCTGCTCTTCAGGAGTGCTGGTAAGGCTGTCTAGAGAAGGAATCCCTGGAGCTTTGGTTATGAAGACCCCCTCTGCCTCTATAGGGGCATCTTCTGGAATTATTACCCCCTCTGCCCTTGGGGGTATCATCACCATTTGTGGCATAGAAAGGACCCTGAGATTTTTTGTGCCACATTTTCCCATTCCTCTGATTCCTGAGAAGGTATGTTGAGGACTGGAAAACCATAGGCTTATGGCAGACAGAGTCTTTCCATCTTGCTCACACCTGGCTAGTGTGTAAAAGGGACAAAGTTTCAATGGGAGCAATCAAAAAAGAAGACTTGAAGGGGTCCACGAGGTCACAAATGTGGATCCAGGGATGATATCTCATGACAATGCCTGAACCTGCCGAACCTAGCCGCCCCTTCAGTCGCATGCGAAAGCAAGCTCATGAACAAGTTGAGAGGCCATTTTGTTCCTGAACTTGTCAGACAATTGTCCTGTGAGCGTCCCAGAGAGTTCGGAAATCAAGTCCCTCTGGGCCTCGTAAAAGGTGCCAAATAGTTCAGGGACCATATAGCAAAGGTCCCTGATGCAAAAACTCGCTTCCCAAGTCTGTCCACTGCCTGGGACTCCCTGTTAGGTGGATGGACAGCAGGACTTTCCCCAGCCAAGTCCTTTTTCGTGGCCGCCGCCACCACCATAGCATCAACTGGTATGGTAACCCTTTAGACCAATGCAGGTTCTCCTCGGGAGGGGAAAGAATTCTGTCTGATCTCTGAGGGATCACCTCAATTGAATCAGGGTTCTTCCAAGCGTGCTGCATGATGAACTGGACAAGCTCATTGGCAGGCAGGGTCACCCAAGAGGTAGAAGGCTGGGGGCAGAAAGCCTGCAGGAACATGGACTCTTCAGACAAAGGGTTGGAGGGCTTCCAGTCACCTCTCTGCTTTAGCATTTCCAGGATGTCTTCGAAGGAGACATCATCAGGAGGTGACCGAGGGGACCCTTCACCATCATCATAATCCATATCTTCAGTTAAGGACTCCTCGGGTGAGTCTACGTGCTTCCTCTTGCATGTCCTCTTTCAAGGGGATCCTCAGTGGGGGTCTCTGAAGAGAACTTGGAAGAGCGGGTACCCTGAACAGGGGTGTCCTGCGGCTTCTCTGTCTGGTGTCTTGGGGGGTGGTCTGTGGCAGCTGCAGCTCAGGGGTAAAAAACAGGGGTTCCAACATCAAAGGAGTGCTTTCAGAAGTGAAAGCCCTCTCTATCGCGTGTAAGGCAGGCCTGCCCAAAGAGGGATGGGAGCCCGGAAACGAGAAAGACAACCTCGGGACCGGACTCACATCCTGCTCCGATGAACCTGTTCCAATGGATGAAGCCTCAAGCAGGATCAGCGTGGACGTGGCTATCGGCACTGAAGACAAAACCGAGGAGAAAGACAACTCTGTGCCTCCTGCCAAAGTGCCTGCCCCCCAATCCCCAGATTAAGGAAGGATCTGTTTTGCAGGAACCAAAGACCAAAGGGGCAAACTCGGAGCTGGAGTGAGGTGCACTGTAGGCACCGAGGTGATGGGTTCAAACAAGGATGTCGGAGCAGAAGACTTCGGAACCGAGATGGTTGAAGGAGGAGTGTAAGACAGAGTCTGTGGATAAACCAACCCAAGTCCTGCAGGTGGATGGGTCTTAGAAAGTGTGCCTATCCCCCTGGATAACAACAGCTGGTCCACAAGACACACCACATCGTGTTCCGACAGGCTCCTGGAGGATCTAATGGATACTCCAAGAGTCAGGACATTCAATGAACGGGCTATACACCTGGCCCAGAAATGGATCTACAGAAGGGGGGTATCGGGTCAGTGGTTCAACGTCTGCTGGCACTGAAGTCTCTAGTTTCGAGACCAGGAGTAAAGGGGTCAAATGCAGTGTAGTCGGTACAACACTCGGTGCCAAAGCGGTACTCTGAGCTGAAACAGTCAGTTCCAAATTCTTAACTAAGGAAGGAGTCGAAGGTGTGCTCTGAGCTGAAGTGGCTGCAGGTGCCAAAGTTGAAATAGGCATAGTAAGGTCTATAATAGGTGCCGGAGGCAGGACCGGTGCCAAAACTGGTGCTGGTATTGAAGGGTTCAGGATGCTCGGAGCCGAGGAAGATGGAGTCGTAGAAGCAAATTTATGCTCCTAGGACAACTTGGGACCTTTGATTTCACAAGCTTGCCCTGATCACCTGATGGTGAGGAGGGAACAGAGTGGGACCTCTTTTTGTCTTTAGTAGGAGGGGTTGAGACCTCCATTGCAGAAATGGCCTCTGAAAAGGGAGACTTAAGTAACCCTTTCAGTATCAGTTTATTTTTGTGCTCATTAAGAGTGCACTGACTGAAACTCTGACAAATGTCACACGGAGGCTGCACTGAAAGGTGGAGCACTTCCAAACAGTACACACAATTATCGTGAGAATCACTATTAGGTAACTTGCCATTACATGAAGCACAATGCTTCTTATCTGACATCTTGATAAAGAGACGCCACAGGTCAACAGTATAATCCAGTTAGAACAAAAGTCAAACACCATTCAAAGAAGTCACAATTGTACCAATACAGTGATATGTAGGAGAGACAACAGAAACACTTTACTAAAAACCAAAGCTAACAGGTTAGACAGGAAAGAAAATACTAGCTATGGTATTGAAGGAATATCATAAGGGTAAGGGAGAAAAGGCCGTACCAACAATGGTACTTGAAAGTTTACCAACGGTAACAATGGGTAGAATAGAGAGGAAAAAAACAAGGTCTGACAGAAGAAAACACACTAGAAATGTTATTCGTTCAATAAAAAATGAAGAAATCAAAAATTTTCCACACAAATATCAAATAAAGTTCCACTTAGCTGGGAGGTCGGCTGAAAAGTGGCTTTACGGCTACATGGCAAACGAGATCTGAGGTAACAGGGAGAAGGGCATTCTGGGTAGAAACTTAGCTCAAGAGTTTTTTTGGCTGGCGCGAGCTTGGTAAAAAGGCTGACTCGGTTCCGAGGGCTCGGAACCGAACCCATCAGTGATGAATGGAAAAACAATTAACAACATCAGATCTTGTTTTTCAGGAGGTTAAAAGCACAATAAAAAAGGCATTCATGCACAAGGAAGAACTACATAAATATATATATATATATATATATATATATATATATATATATATATATATATATATATATATATATATATATATATGTACATATTTACATAGAGATCTAACCAACAGAATAGTAGATAGAGTACAGTAAGTATACACAGAGTAGGGTAATAGTAGAAAGGGGAGGGATAGACTGAAGGTGTATTTGGGAAGCTTAGGTTGGTTCTTGACAAGGGCAAGTTTTGGACTTCAGTAGAAGTAGTTTGATTTATTTTTTAAAGTGCGGAAGGTGGGAGATGGATCTTATGTCTTGTGGTAGTTTGTTGCAGGCACAGGCAACAGAGTATAAGTAGAGCAGTTTACCTACCTTTTTTTTGGGTTACTAGATGTCTAGTAGTTGCTGATTATAGGTGCGAAGGGTCCGAGATGGACAATATATGGAGGCAAAGGAAGAAAGAGCTGGACAAGATGAAGGTTTGTAAAGAAGGAGTGTAACATTTGGAATTGTGATAATATAAGTTGTTGAGGAAGTTCAAGCCATTGGAGAGAGTTAAGGGTGAGGCAGTGATGTGCATTGTTTGGGGAATTTGTAACAAATCTGGCTATTGTATGGTAAGTTTGTTTGATTTTGTTCAAGGTTGTGGTCTGAATGTTAGTAAGTACTGGGGCAACATATAGATGTGAGGGGAGGAGGAGTGCCTGTGCTAGTCAGAGTCTAGCATTAAGGGATACAAATTTTTTGTTCCGATAAAGCAGACCTAGTTTTTGGTAAGTCTTTTTTATGCATTGAAGTATGTACAGGTTAAAATTCAGTTCATCGTCAATGATGACTGTTAGAAAAATATATATCTAAACATATATGAAGTGCTAGTTTAGAAGCAAATAGTATATAATGTATTTTATTCTATTTTACAATATGGCAGTAGAAATGATCTTGCATGTAATTGCCTGAAGCTTAGCTGCAGTGTGATTGAACTCTGACCCTGGCAGTAACCGGTTCAGCAGGCTTATGTCTTTCAGCATTAATTATCTGCTGGGTTAGAGAAAAATAAATGTATGTACATGTATATCTTTCTTCCTTCCACTGTGGAGGATGGCCTTGTGAGCTCTATCGAAGATAGAGTACAGCTGCTTACCAGAGAGACAAAGGAACGTATTAAGAAATGAACTGACTATTGTATTCGAACAGGCCTGGAACATTGAAAGAGCAACATTTACAGAAAGACATTGTAAATGACCAGGTGCCTTGCAAGGCTGTGTTATTCTCATGGGAAAACTTTTAAAAAACATTACCTCAGCACCTTCTTATGAATAGAATATTATGGACTGTAGTGATGTAAATGCCCTGTGACTGATCACGTCAGTAAGGTGGGCAAAAGCTGATTGTAAATACTATATAAACAAAGTTACTTCCTGTATAGAGTCAGTCAAAACTCTATACTTGTACTGTATAGTTTTTTGCCTCCTGGTGTACACTAGTAAAACGTTTTGAACTTGAGCTTCCTGTGTTATTGACTGTCATTTTGAAAAGCCTAATGATTTTTACAGTCTGATTTTAACAATTTATTTGACAATGACACCAAGGAGTTTTGTGTGTTATTCAGTATGGATAATTGTATTGTTAGAAGATGTAATAGTAAAGGTGGATTTATGGTGAGTAAGAGAATGGGGGAGAAAGAGCAGGAGTTTTGTCTTCTTAGGGTTAAGGATAAGTAGATTATCGGATAGCCATTTTTCAGTGGATAGAAAGGCATTCTGGGTTAGAGTATGGAGTTCTGTAATATTGTTAGAAACCATAGCCGGCATTAGGCACCCGCCAAACCCACGGCTGCAGGGAGCCCCCGATTATCTCCCCATGTACAAGGGCCCCCATATGAAGCAGCCGCGGGTTTCAACATCTCTTCCACTCCTTGCTTGGTGCCTCGTTCATTCGGCAGCGCCATCACACAATTCTGTCTTTTTTTTCCCCTGAAAGAACTTGCTTCTTTGATGGCTGCAGCTTTACTTGTCAGCTGCTCTCAATCAGGTCCGCTTCAGTGAAGCAAGGGACCTGATTGTCTGCAGCAGTCAAAGAAGCAAGTTCTAGCTTCCTGATTGGGTTTACCGTAATATGTGGTCTGTTGGGTCAGTTCTTTTGATTGTCGATGTTAGGCACACATCTGAACTGCCCAGATTTTTAAGAATATCTAGATTTTTGCCTTATATTTTTGGTATGTTCTTCATAAAAGTTGTGGTTTTCTTATACATTAATGAGTATTGAAGTCACTAAATAATAGCAGACACATACATTTAAGTTTCAGACTTTAAATCCTTCAGAAAAGTGTATGCTAAAGCAAAGTCTGAAAGCAAATTTGTAACTTTATATGAGCAATATTTAAAAAGTGTCCCCATTTTTAAGCCTTTGTACCCCTATTATTTTTGGCTTTGTCCAGATTTTTCATGCTAAGAGGTTGAGAGGTATGCTGTGAGGATGGATGGAGGATGCAGGTTTTGTGGAATGACTGTGGGACCAGCAAAGCAGCTGTATTTCAACTGCCCTTGTAAGGGCAATTTCTAAAAGATCTGAAAAACTGCCCTTTTGAGGGCAATTTAAAAGGGCTGAACAGGTCTGGTCTGTGTGTAGTAGAAGCAAGCAGAGGATTAGTAGCAGCCGTCTATCAACTGCAGAAAATGTAAGTTGCTGGGTTTATTTTTAACTTTATTTTTTGCTGGCGGTGGCGAGGAAACCTAGGGAGAGGATTGTATAACTTTTTTTCTGCAGAGTTCTTACTCTAAGATGATTTGGGTGCATGGGGTGGGGTGGGGGTGGGGGTGAGGGGCTGTAGTTGTAACAGTTTTATTTTATCTTTGTCCGGAATTCTTCTGCTAAGAGACTGAGGAAGGAAGGCTTGTTTGTAATTAATGTCCAGATTTGATGTAGTTTTTTTTGCTAGTCTTGCATAAGAATATTCAATATTGCATTTTTGTTTTGTGTACAATTGTACTGAAATATTGGTAGTGGGGGATAGTGGCTGTGGGGGTTACAGTCTGTGAGAATGTTGTGCAATATTCAGATGTTTGCCTGGTATTTATCTATTTTCATTAAACATGTGGGGTTACACAGTGCATTTTACTTCATAATCTGTAAGTTATTTCAGCATCTGTATTTGCTGATAAGCACATTGTTTTTTATGTTATGCCTTTGTGTTTTTATTTTACTTTCACTTCATCCAGATTTATTGTGCTGAGATACTGGGGGGTAAAGGCTGTTATAATTCTGCAGAATGTGCTGATGTCTTAATGCATGCCAGTGCAACCCTTATTCTACTATTGAAGTTGATCATAGCAAAGTTTCAAACTATCCCTGATGTTATGCCTTTGTTCTGCATTTTTTTTTTTTGGGCTTTGTCTGGAATTGTTAAGCTGTGAGGTTAGAGGAGAGGGTAGGAGCTATGAGAATGTTGCACAATGTTTAGATGTTTGACCTGCATTTTTGGTCTGTTAGTCATCAAAAATGCGAATTTACACAATGCATGCTACTGGAAAAATCTGTTAATCTACCATCCTACCATCTTTATTAGTTTATTTATTTCATTTATTTTATTTTACATTTGTTGACCAGGCTAGTCCAGCTGGATATATGTCCATTTTCAGCAGAGGCCCGGGGAGAAAAACACCTCGAAAACACAGTAAAATTTATATATAAAAATAACAATATTTAACAGGTACAGGTACAATACAAAATTAAGCAATTTTATACATGATAGATTTTACAGATGTGGGTACATTAAATATATAAGCAAATATTTTCATTTCAAAACATGTCTGCTTACAGAATCATATGACTTCTAACATTTGTTAGCTATAGGTAGGTAATGTTGAAGACATTTTAGGGGTATTGATGAAGACATTTTAATAATATATAAGGCCCGTTATCTTTATGGTTTTCAATAGGCAATTAGTTTATACATTTAATGAGACGGGTGTCTGTGAAAAAAGAATGTGTAGTTAGTCTGGGTTCACACAGGGGACATAACCAATGGGATTTAAGGTAGGTTTTCAGTTCGCTTTTAAATTGTGTTAGTGAGGAAAGGGAGGTCAGGTCACTGGGAAGAGAGTTCCAGGTTTTACCCACGGTATTAGAGAACAAAGAGTCACCAGCCATATTGTAGGTTTTACCTATTTGTACTAATATTTTATTAGATGAGCGTAGGGTCTTAAGGTTGTTGTAGGGGGTGATAAGGTTGATAAGAATTGGAGTGTTAGTAGGCTGATACAGGATTTTGTAGGCAACTGTTAATTGTTTAAATAGAAGTAAATTTGGCAACTCTAGCCATCCTAGTTGTTCATAATTAGTACAGTGATGGATTCTGAATGTAGAGCCTGTTGCAAATCTAGCAATATTGTTGTAGGAGACAGCCAGTTTGTTCAAGTTGTTTTTTGAGAGGTTAGTATATATAGGGGAGGTGTAGAGGAGGGTGGAAATTAAGTGGGTCTGGACAATAGTAGCCCTTGCTAGTGGGGTGAGAAAGGATTTGATTCTATAGAGGGAGCCTAGTTTTTTGTTGACTGTTTTTAATGGTACTGTTAATATGAGTATCAAAGTTAAGGTTATTATCAATTAGTACCCCTAGTAGTTTTGTGGTTGAGTCAGGGGATATGATGGTACCATTGTGTGATGTAACAGTAAAGTATAGTGGGGAGGCCCTACGGGTGGGAGTAAAAAGTAGGAGTTTGTTTTTTTGGGGTTCAAGATGAGGCAATGGTATAGTAACCATTTCTCTACTGTGTTAAACACATTTTGGGTGAGGGACTGAAGGTCTGATGGAGTGGGCGCTGAGCATATTAATGTGGAGTCATCTGCGTATTGTATCGAGGTAGCTTGAGGAATTACAGAATGTAGGTCATTGATAAAAATAGAAAATAGAAGAGGTCCAAGTATAGAGCCTTGGGGGACACTGAGTGCAATGGGGAGATAAGTTGTTCTCCCACAGAACAGCCTGTTGTCTATTGTTTAAGTAGGATTGAAACCATTGTATAGCCAGTGCATCTACAGATAGGTTTTTGAGTATGTTTATGAGAAGTTGATGGTTAACCATATCGAAGGCTTTAGAGAGATCAATAAAGAGGGCTGAGGATAGAGTGTTGTTATTGCGATTTTTGTTAATACAGTCAGATAAGGATAAAAGGGCAGTTGTAGTGCTCTGAAATGGCCTGAAGCCATGTTGGCAGTTAGCTAATAAGTTGTTATCTATTAGGTGTTTTAACAGTTGCCTATGAATGCAATTCTCCATGATTTTTGCCAGTGGAGATAGTATAGCAGTAGGTCTATAGTTGGATAATGTTTTAAACTCCCTAATGTTACGTCCTTGTCTTGTTTTTTTTTTTTACCTCTTCTAGAATTGTGCTGAGACTTTTGGGGGACTATAAGAGTTCTGCAGAATGTATTGATTATTGTAATGAATGCTAATGCAATCCCTGTTATTCTAATATCTTTCTAACTTTATTACAGCAATGTTTGTAACTATCCTTGATGTTACACCTTTGTTCTGCAGTTATTTTCAGCTTTGAAATTATGCTGAGAAGTTAGGAGGTTAGTAGGGGCTGTGAGAATGTAGCACAATGTCCAGATGTTTGTTAGTTTTGATCTGCTACTGCAAAATCTTATTCTAGCATCATTATTAGTTCATAAGCCCAGTATTTTAAATTCTTAATGTTCAGTCTTACTGTAGTGCTGTCCATCATGTGTGGGTGTCTATGTCCTGTCTGCGAGTCTGTGTAACTGTCTGCCTCATGTCTCTGTCCTGTATGAGGGAGTCTGTGTGGTTGTCTTTGTGTACCTCTGTGGGACTGGCTACCTTGATGCTGTACAGAGGCTTGCCATAATGTTACAACATTACTACTAAATGCCAGTGTGTGTGTGTGTGTGTGTGTGTGTGTGTGCATGTATTTGTGAGTGGCTACCTTGCTGTGGTACAGGGGCTTGTCGTAATGTAACATTAGTACTAAATGCCAGTCAGTGTGTGAATTCTGTGTGTGGCTACCTTGCTGTGATACAGGAGCTTGTCATAATGTATTGGTACTAAATTTTATTTATTTAACATTTGTTGATCGGGAAAGTCCGACTAGGACAGAGCCTATTTTTAGCAGAGGCCCAGGGAGAAACACTGCAGAACCATGTCTTTGGAATGTGGGAGGAAACCACACGAATGCAGGGAGGACATGCAGACTCCACACAGAAGGCACCCCAGCTGAGAATTGAATCAGAGAACCCCTTGCTGGGGGGGGTGACAAAGTTAACTGCTGCACCACTGTGCAGTTCCAGTCAGCATGTGTGTGTGCCATTGTGAGTGGCTACCTTACTGTAGTACAGGGGCTTGTCATAATGTAACATTGGTACTAAATGCCAGCTGGTGTGTACCTTGACATTTCAAGTCTTTTTAATGGTCTGAATGTAGTAACACTACACAGTGATTGTTAAATGGTGCTGCATGAGCTTGATATGGAAGGAGGCGTGATGGCAATATAGTCACACTTTTTATATTCTCCTGGGTAGGGCCCCCAACTTGAAACTTGCTGGGGGCCCCCAAAATACTAGCACCGGCCCTGTTAGAAATGGATATGAGAGGGAGGATTGTTTGCAATAAGTATAGAGATCATTGGTGAAGACATTAAACAGTAGGGGACCTAAGATGGGGCCTTGTGGAACTCCAGTTGGGACAGGAATGAATGGAGAGAAGGATGAAAGCCATTTAACAGATTGTTGTCTGCAAGAAAGGTAGCTGGATAACCAGCAAGGGAGGTGGAGGATAGATTGAGATTAGCAAGTTTGGATAGCAGCAGAGGGTGGAAGACTGTGTCTAAAGATTTTGAGAGGTCAAGGAAGAGACAAGATATGAGATTATTGTTATTTAGGCCCTCAGCAATGGTATGAGTGAAGGATAGGAGGGCAGTATTAGTGCTGTGGTTGGGGCGGAAACCGTGCTGAGTGGGAGTGAGAAGCATATGCTGGAGGAGGTGGTTAAGAAGCTGTGAGTGAATGCATTTTTCAAGAATCTTAGACGGGGGGATAGGATGGCGATGGGTCGGTAGTTTGAAGGATCTGTAGAGTTTCCACCTTTATTTTGAGGAATAGTGAAGAAAGACTTCCATAAAGTAGGAATGGTGTATTTTAGAATTGATCTATTGATTAGTATAGATACAGGACAGGCAATGGATTCAGCAGCAAGTTTGGGAAAGGAAGTGGGTAAGTTGTCAGTGGAGGGAGAGCAGGGTTTGAGCTTTAGAAGAAGTTTTCTAATTAATTCACTTAAAAGTTAACAGAATAGCATGTTTTGTATCTACATGCATTTCTGGAAAATAAGAACTATGAAACTATGATGGCTGGATTTACTGACTGTCTGTAATCCTAAATTATTTACCAGCAAATCAAACCTTTTACAAGGGACAGGGCAAAATATGAGACAAAATCAGGGATATTCTGTGAAATCAGGAAAAGAGATAGCTATGCATTCCTCTTCAATGAAGTGAACAAAAGTGACTTACAGTTGCTGTTGTTTGACAACTGCTAAAAAAGTTATTGATCTAGTGTGGAGGTGATAGTGTTGTACAATGTAATAATAAATGTCAAAACAAGTAGGTACGGACTCCTTGCTCCAGCAAATGTAATCAAAATGATGGTTAACAGGAACCCAAGATAAGATAAAATTCCTTTAACGCAAAATTTATTAGTACAGCGTTTTCGCCGTGTACACTGACACAGCTTCTTCAGAATACAAAGCCTAATTAATCTAAGTCAGTTTAAATACATATCCAAAAGGAAATGATGTCATGACAATGAAGGTTATTATTGGAGGTGCATAAAAACATAAAATGTGAAAACATTTTGTTACTATCAAAACACATAAGTAGAAAATCGAATCAATATAAAAATATTAAGTTAAAACATGTTATCCTAAAGTATTTGTATTTAAACATAAACATAAACATATCCAATATCTACAGAAAGCCAACGTACTGCAATTCTTTTCTGCATTTTTCAAGCCACCACCCTTTCAAACAGAAAAAAGCCATTGTTAAAGGTCAATTGGTGAGGGCGGCCAAGATGTGCAGTACGTTGGAAGACTTTGAGAAAGAATGTGATTTCCTTTTTGAGTTATTTAGTAATAGGGGTTATCCAACTCACCTCATTTGTGAACTCATCTCGGAAGTACACACAAAGAGAATTAATGGTTTCTTCAAAGCTATTTTAAGTAAGGACAATTTAGTAATGTCTTTTGTCCAACCACCAAACTCCTTGAATGATGCTATCAGTATAGACTACACACAGGTTAATATACCATCCCAACTTACTCAATTTGATCCATCTTTGAGTTATATTATGACTTTCAGTTTTCACTCGAAAGCCATAATGTCCATCATACGTAAGAATTGGGATTTTATTGCAAGTAAAACCTCACTTACTGATAAACTTGGTGTGACCCCTAGCTTTGTGTTTAAAAGAAACAATAATCTTAAGGAGTTATCACAAAGGAATGCTCCTAAAACTTTTTCTAACAGGAAAACAGGTATGTTCCCTTGTGGCCTCTGTAATAGATGCCACAAAGTTAGATCAGGACAAACCTTTTCAATAAGGAACAAAAAATATACTATTAGAGCCCCCCTCAATTGTGAAAGTAAATCCATCGTCTATGTGGCATTTTGTGACTGTTGCCCATCTTTCTACATCGGTAAAACCGATCGTAGACTCCGTGACCGCATGTATGAACATCTTTACGCGATCAGGACGGAGAATGAAAATAATGCACTGGCTATGCATATTATTAACCATCCTGGGCACAGTTTTTCTTTTATGGCAATAGACCAAATACAGGGTAACATTAGGGGGGGGCCCATTCCATTACTTTTAGAACTCTGTGAACTTGAGTGGCAACTGAAAACTGACGCATTCAATTTCCCGGCCCTAAATGAGAACTGCAGTATCTCTTCAGTTTTAAAACTGAGAAGCTACCTAAAATTATTATATAATCTCTTTTGCCTTCTCACTTGTTGGGGCCACTCATTAATTGTTAAACTAGATAGAATTCTCACTTGTGTCATTCACAGTAGTAATCTCTGCCCTCAAGGACCAAAGGTTTTACAACTTCCAGTTGTATAGCTCAGAATTATTGTGTATTAATTGCATTCTCTCACACATATTCTTTGGCCACTGCCAATGTTATTTACATTACATTATATATTTTTTTCTTTTCTTTCTTTTTTAACCTTTTTTATGTTTAAATACAAATATTTTAGGATAACATGTTTTAACTTAATATTTTTATATTGATTCGATTTTCTACTTATGTGTTTTGATAGTAACAAAATGTTTTCACATTTTATGTTTTTATGCACCTCCAATAATAACCTTCATTGTCATGACATCATTTCCTTTTGGATATGTATTTAAACTGACTTAGATTAATTAGGCTTTGTATTCTGAAGAAGCTGTGTCAGTGTACACGGCGAAAACGCTGTACTAATAAATTTTGCGTTAAAGGAATTTTATCTTGTCTTGGGTTCCTGTTAACCATCATTTTGATTACATTTGCTGGAGCAAGGAGTCCGTACCTACTTGTTTTGACATTTATTGGTTTTTCTTTATTTCTACGTTTTTACCTGTTTGTACAATGTATTGCTATTTGCTGAAATAAGTGTAACCTAGTATTGCTATGGTTTGTATTTGTGCATGTGTGGGAGAGTTGCAGTGTAATAGTAACAAGTTGGTGATAATTTGTTTCTCTTTCTAGCACAATCATCTGTATTGCCATTATGTTTGTGTGTGTGTGTGGGGGGGGGGGTATGGTTCCAGTGTATGTAAGAGTAACAAGTTGGCCATAATTTCCTTCACTTGCCATCACAAACATAGACCATACATATGACAGGTGGCTATCTTTGGTGGTTTGTCAGGAAAAGGATGTGTTAAAGTAACTGCTCATTGTCACTGTGGTGCAGTGAGTAGCATTGCCATTTCAAAGTACTTTGCTCTGCTTCAGTTCTTTGCTATGTTTTGTTTCCTATGTGAAGTCTGTATGCCCTCCTTGCCTGTATGTATGTGTCTATCCATGTGTTCTGGTTAACCCTAGCACCTAAAAAACATGCAGCAGGTGAAATAGAATTCCTCCTGTTTCCCTAAAGGTGAACTTGCTTTGTGTGTGTGTGTAAAAAATATAAATGACGTTTGTCTGTGTACACATACAATAATGCCAGGCACATACATAACTCTTCTGGGTATCAGTAAAAAATGTAGTTAACAAGTAATTATCTTTCAAAAATAAGGCATAAAACACATCACAGAATCTTCAGATACTTTGAGCTTCTAGGCATCTGGTGACCCCCCCCCCCCACACAGCCCAAAATGTATAAATAGATTTTGACACAGACTTGGCATTTGCCTCTGCTCTCAACTGCTCCCCATTCCGAAACCATCCCGGCTCAGAGATGTGCAAAGAAGGTTGCTATAGCTTGTGTGTGTGTGTGTGTGGGGGGTCATTACCTCTTTAATTTTCATCAAAATAAAACCTCAGAGGTGTACACAATTCCATTTTAGCTTGTGATGAAGCTGGGGACAGTATGGTCATTGTTTCCTTGCTTGCTAGACAGGGGTCCATGGAAGTAAATATTGTGGGAAGAAATATCCAGGGAATTGTTATGGCTAGGCTTGTATAGGCCTTAGGGCCGATAGCCTAGTACCAACCTATGAACCTATGAACCTTTACTTTTCTCACAGACCACAGAGGTGTGCAAAGAAGGTTAGTATAGCTTGTTTATGGGTAATGTTTTGTCCACTGTAATTATTAATTTTTTCCAGTTTTCTCACAATCACACATCAGGCATGCATACAGCTAGCTGCCTTTGGGGAGTATGAGTGAGGAGTGATAAAGCATGCTATGCATATATATATGGCGGTACTCACTTGAAATATATGACTGTAGCCATTTGACATTCTACTTTCATCCCAAACACCAGAGAACTGCATAGGCAGTGACTGTCTTTTTTAAGGGGTAGGGAGGCAGGCAGTATTCCCAAATTGGATCTGTGTATCTTCACAAACAGTTGCCTTGTTAGCTTATTCTGAGCTACTGCTTTGTCAGCTGTGAACATTAAGTCTTGGGGGCAACATATGTCTTCCCTGAAAGAAAGAAAAAATAAGACTGAAATTATTTTCTAACTCATGATTTTTGTTCAGGCCATCAATGTACTAAAAGGTTGGAAGTCTAATGTGACCCTCATAGCATCTAAAACCCTATGGTTTAATTGAACAGTTTTCTAAATGGTTATTACTGTGTTGTCTTGGCCGAATAATTTGTGTTGAAAGGATTTAAGGAAAACTAAAGTTGAACTGTAACACTTAATGTCTTTCCTTAATCACAATTTTTGTTCAAGTCATCATTGGATGAAAACTTTATGTAAAAAAAGAAAATCATTGCACTGGTTTCCCCCAACATTACAAAGAGATGCATCTGGAGCATTTCTCCGAGGCCTCCGCTGAAAACTGTCTCATTCCAAGTCAGAATTTCCTGGTAAACAAATGTTAAATAAATAAATACATTAATTAAAATGCACTTCAGATCATAGAGAAAGTCATGATATCTTGAAAAAGCTGAAGTGTAAAACAAAATGTGGTAAAAGGAAGAAAAAAGTAATGAGCACGGTGTGGGAAGCTGGACTGGGTGAAAACAGGGGAGCACTAGAGGGTGTGTGTAAATGTGTGTGTTGGGGGTGAAAAAGTAGGCAGTGCCTAGGGCACCGTTTCACCTAAGTCCAGCACTGTACATAAGGTCTTTGTAATGTATCATCATTGCAACTAAGTGCCAGTCACTGTGAAAATCCTTCTGTGAGATGGGCCAAAATAGTGTGGTACACAGGCCTGAATGCAAGAGCATTGTATCTACAGTTCACTCTCTGTGTACTACTGCTGCAGCATGAACTAAAATGCTGCTTAGGAGGGGTGAAAGTGACATGGTGATAATTAGACTGGAAGTGTCCAAGGGGAATCAGAACATGAAATTTGCTGGAGGCCCCCAAATGCTAACTCTGGCCCTGGGTACATCTCAAGTAATTTACACCTAATTGCATAATAACTGGGTCATGATTGTACAGTTGGTGTTTGAGCATACATGCTTGAGCAATGTGGCAAACTTGGCTCCTGACAGGAAGCTGACCCTGTTTTTGCACATCCTGGTGAGTGGTATTGCTGAGTCTCGCTATGGGGTCACCTGTGTCGAGGATATTAGTATGTGTGCCAATTTGCCTTATGAGCTTTTGGACTGAGTCTGTGTGACTCATAGATGCTTTTGTTTCATGGTGGGTGCTGCCTGTGATGTTTGTTTGGATGGTTGCCGAGGGTACTTGCTTAAAAGGCCTCTGTGATTTCAGTAGGTTACGTCTAAGAGCCATTGCATATGTAGATCTGTGTTTGGCCTGAGGTGTTTGAGAATGGTTTAGTGTAGTGTTTTGTATTGCTGACAACCTTGTTATTTGCTGTGTCTTTGTGGGAGAGCTTTGCCTCCAACAGCATTACATAACTACATATGGCAGTTTGTTTAAGTAGTAGGTGGTTATCAGTGAACATGAGACAATTGCTACATTTCCTCAGGAGGCCATTTCAAACAAGCTGACTACAGATAGGGTTGGAAAGCGTTGACCTCTGATTCCAGTTGATTACTACTGTGGGCTGGAAAGAAAGTATTTTCTAAGAGTTTAGGAGATGCTGAAATGGAGTGCTACCTGTCTAAGATGAACAATGCAAGTGTATACACAAAGAGAAACATGTCACTTTTTGCAGCTACTGACTATTAAAGGAAAACTCTGGGCTCAACTACAATTTAACTCAGCCCAGAGTCATTATCTTTCCCTATAAACTCATTCCAGCACTAATGACTTAGCAGAACACAAACAGAAGTTTATCCATTCTACATGTCTGCCTTTCCGTATAATAGGGCAGGAAAGCCCATCCCCCATCCTTTGGTATCGTATTCCTTGAGGTAGAGTTGGTCTCTACCTTCCTGACGTACCATCGACACAAGCAAATCAGTAGTTTTCTCCTGATGATCCTGATCCGCCCCACACTGTGATGTCACCCGCTTATCTGACTATAACCATTCAGTAAAACTTGTTGTGGAACTGTTTAACCTCCCCAGTTTCAAACTGGAGCGAAAACATTGTTGTGTCAAGGCATTTTCAAACAGGACAGCAGGCAAAGTCCGTTGAACACACACAGAATATCATACATTTCTTTCGGTAAGTACCTAAAATGCATACAACTAATTTACCAAAGTTATGTTCTAAAGTCTAAAAATGTATTTTTCATTTGTTGTGTGTGCATGTATGTGTTTGAGAAGTACTTCTGTCTGCTTGTGTGCGAGTGAATGCGTGCCTAAAAGCAGTATGTATGTCTGTGTGCATGCAGAGCAGGCTGTGTTTGTGAAACCAGTGTGCGTGTTTTTCTGAATGCAGAACTCGGAATGAATGTGTGTGCATGCTTGTGTGTATTAACGATGCATGAGAGACTGAACTGTATGTAGGTGTGTGTGTGTGTGTGTGTGTGTGTGTGTGTGTGTGTGTGTGTGTGTGTGTGTGTGTGTATGTGTGAAAGTACAATGCAGTCTTCTGCTACTGTTCTTTCAGCCAGCCAGTATCTGTACATCAACCAGTAATAAGCCGATCGGCTTATTACTGGAGTTCGTTTTTTTTTTTCTTTCCCGAGACAGCAGAGAGTATATCAAACAGTAATAAGCCGATCGGCTTATTACTGTAGAGTCCGTTTTTTTTTACACATTTAAGTCCTTGCTGAGGGGAATTGGTGCTGCCGTTAAATGGCAGAGGGCCGTACATCAACCAGTAATAAGCCAATCAGCTTATTACTGTAGAGTCCGTTTTTTTTTTTTTTTTTTTTTTTTTTTTTTTGCGTCTTGAGGAATGGAATAGTTACAGAGGGTTCCACATCTAACTGTACTAAGTCAGTCGCTAACATTGCAGCGATCATCTTAGTAACTGTGGAGTCCGTTTTTTCTTTTTTCTTTTTGCTTCTTGAGGAACGAAATAGGTGCAGAGGGTTCCACATCTAACTGTACTAAGCCGGTCGCTAACATTGCAGCGATCGGCTTAGTAACTGTGGAGTCCTTTTTTTTTTTTTTTTTTGCCTTTCCTGGAGCAGGGCGTTGTACATCAAACATTAATAAGCCGATCGGCTTATTACTGTACAGTCTTGTCTATTTTTTTACCCGTTTTAGTTATTGTTGAGGGGAATTGGTGCTGCCGGGAAATGGCAGAGCAGAGGGCTGTACATCAACCGTACACTAACAATGTCTAAGAACTTCTTTAAAAGAAGTTTGTTAAAAATACTGAAAGTGCTCATTTTTAGTAATGCTGGCCTGGTGTTGTGATAAACAACGCACACACTTTCCAGTTACTCTAGATTCCGGTGTTTAGCACACATTAACTTGGATAAAGGGGATCAAACAAGTATTGCCATTACAGTGTAATAAAATGGTATTTCTTGTGATTTCTTTAGCCACTGTTTTTTTTTTCCATGTTATAAAAGATGCACGTGCAAAGCTCTTGCTAATCATGATTGTGCATCTTTGACTGATAAGACAAAGCAGATATTTGCAATTTACTAATCATGTGTATTGTACAACTTGTGCACAGATGTGTAAGGCAGCTCAAGAAGAGAGCTGCAAACATGCAAGAGTTAATATAACTAACATTTATTATCCACATATAACTGACTGGGATTATTGCAACTGTGTATTAATGCCAAAACTGCTGTGATAAGTGAGCAGAACTAGTGAATGTCTAATTTATTTGTAGTTGAATACACTACTTAGAACTGTTTTCTTTTCATAGCACACCAACTCTCTTTACAGCAAAGTGTGCCATATTCATTGTTATGTCCTTGGCACTCATTTCTAATTTAACTTTTTTTCAAGTCAGAAGGCAACAAAACAGACAAGGGTAGTAAATAGTTGCATATCACCATAAGAAGACAACCAATGAATTTCCACAGGGTTTCTTTTTGAGGCAGTATTATGCTGGTTACTTCTAGCATGGCCAAATGTGTTGCTTTACTGTTATATCTCTTTGCAGATGCTACCAAAATAGATAGTGAATGATACAAATAGTATAAATCACATCCAAGCATTATTGTAAACTTGGAAAAAAATATGAAAAAATGATAGAGATGTTGTTTAAAGTCATGCTTTTAGGAAATAGAAATGTTTCTGTGATTACCAATTATGCAGATGTTACACCACTTACTAAGGCAAAAACTGGAAAAAAACTGCTTGGGGAATTAAAATGATTACCCTACAGTGCTACAAAGAAGTCACTATCATACACACAAGATACTGAACTGCCACATTAAATGGAGTTTTCCTTCCAAGCTAAATTAGTTCATTATACAAGCGATAAAGGGTATTGTGAGAGTGAAAACATTACATTTCAGTGTTTTCATCTACTTATTTCATGCAGATTGGCAAGCCAAAAACTGCTATCTGTAAAATGAAGGGTGAAGCTTGTTTATGAAAAGCACTGGAATTGATGTACTGAAATCATTTAGACAACAGAAAGTGTAAGGAAATCAAGCATCAACAGAAACAGTAACCTGTTGAATATCCTGAAGGTAGGCTTTAGGAAAATGATTGTCCGTTACACTGTAATAGTCACAGGCAAGGTAATAAATGTTGACGAGGAAGTAGTAAATCAGATTTAAAACAAAGTTATAATAAAATAATAAATGCAAGCTAAGAAATAACTGGTGGCAAAATCATGGAATGAAACTAAATGCCAAAAATACATTACTGAATTCCTTGGGAAGTCATCTGTCCCAGGGAGCAACCACTGGTTGCATTGACATGTGTCACTGTATCGCTGTTATTGTAGTTGCTGCAGATACCAAACACTGATAATGTGCATTAATTCAGCAATTATTCATGCCTGGATGTAGGTGTCACAGTATTTATACATGGTCGGTTCAATATGATCATAACAACGAAGTCCAAATGATCAAACTCAACCACCTGAGAGTGAGTTCTGTGATAACCCCAACAAAGTCATAGGTTATTGCTATTAACCAATGACATTATTTAAGAAACCAAATTGCTTAACTTTCTTAAATAGTGTAATTGTATAGCACCATTTTCTTGACTGCTTGCTGATGTACACAGCGTACATAAGGTATGTACATCAGCTTGCTAGCACAGCACTTAGAGCAGTGATAGGGAGGCACCAGGGAGAGAACATTACTGTAAAGGCTTGCTTCTCTCAAAATGGGGAACCATTCCAGTGCAGTTCATAAGATGGAACTGTTGTGTTAATTTACAAAAAAGAAATGCTACTAAACAGATGGCATTCGGCACCAACAGCAATGACAAAATATTGTAATGAACACAAAACTGTTTAATGTAACACAATAGAACAGTTTTGAGAAAGTCTGACTGCTGAAGGCACTAAATATTATGTAGTGCATGAAGCATGCTGATTATGCTTCAATAGTCTGAAAAAGACAAACCAGTTAGGTGCCAGAATGATGAATACCCAACCTTAACAAATGTTAAGCAGCCCCTGTTTATGTTGTTAAGGTCAGGTCCCATGCTAGACAGTACAATATGCCTGTACTTACTATCAAATATCAGTGGCAGGAAAAATGACGTGTTTCTGCCTGCTGTCTAAACTCTTGACATGTCTCTAACTTCCTGTAAAATAAAAATTAAAATTAAGACAGTAGCTAAAATAACAAAATGTGTGTTTGCCTGCATAATCTGAAGAATGCCAATGTATGAGGGAGAGGGCAAGGGTATAAGGATAATGAGGGACACTCTGCCAAAGTCCGGACTGTTGGGAGGGAAAGCTAACCGCAATATAATTGATTGTAGTTCTAGCAGTTATCCTTTCAACTGTCTAGAGTTTTGCAGTACGTCATTACACTTCTTAATATTTTACTCTATCATAAAATACCTGCAGATGGCTTTACTTAGCGTATCCCAGTAGAAGTTGCTCACCAATACTTTTGTGGCTGGAATTCTTTCCATTGGGATATGCTTGATTTACAATGGGCACATTGATCAAATGTCCAATTAGACTGAAATTTTTTAATACTATTTACCAAGTATTCTATAATTTATTGCAAAATATAAGTAAAGGCAGCCGCTGGCCAAGTTAAACCACCACTAGAAATTTTTTTTTCTCCTTGATGCTACTAGTACATACCAGTGGAATATGGTATTGATATATTGCGATGATTGCTACTGTAGATGTGACCCCCAACCTCATGTATGAAATGGGAAAAAGGGTTGAGGATGGATATGTGAGAATAAATTATACAAAACCATGATTCTCTTAGGAAATGCAACTATGGGCAATACTGCACCATTCAATTCTCCTAGTTTACTACAGATACATAACAGAGGAAAGGAACATTAAATATTAGAACATTATTTGTACAGCTGACACTGATGATAGGCCACAGAGTATAGCTGGAGTTTTTTTAGGACGGTCAGCATATGGCATCTGCTTTAGGCCTGTGACTCTTTTAGTGAGGTGTTTCTGTGGCCTTTCCAGCTGTTGAATCTATCTTGTGAAGTACATACCAAATGGAGCATTATACTCTATAATGGGTCTAATGAGGGATGAGTACAGTGGGACAATGACCTCCTTTATTCAGGATGACAAGCACTTCCTGATGAGGTGTGCCACATAGAAGGATTTCCTGACTGTTGTGGCAATGTGGTTATCGAAAGTGAGACCACTGTCTACCTCTGTCCCTAAGTCTCTCATCACACTTGCGATGTTTAGTGTCCTGCCACCAATGTGGTAATTCATGGGTACATGCTTTTTCCAAAGGGGATAACTATACATTTCTTGGTATTAAGCTTGAGCCCACGGCTCTGGCACCAGGCATCTGTTTCTGTAAGGCCCTTTTGTAGAATATCCACATCATTTGAGGATTCAATAATGGCTACCAGTTTGCAGTCATCTGCAAACTTTGTTAGCCAGAGTCCCTCACTGTTGGCCTGTACTTCAGAGAAGTAGATACCAAACAAGAGTGTTCCCAGGACTGATTTCTGAGGTACTCCACTTGTTACTTGTCTGGAGCTGGATTTGTAGTCGGCTACTTTTACAGTCTTGGTTCTGTCAGTAAGCCAGTTAGCAACCCATCGAGTGACATAGAGATTTATGCCCAGCTTAGTAAGTTTATCTATGATTCCAGAGTGGGGGATGGTTTCAAAAGACTTGGTGAGGTCCATATAGGCTTTTCCATGATATTGAGTCCCATGCCCTTGCAGATCAGGCTTGTCAGACTGATGGGATGGTAGTTCCCAGGATCCAAGGCAGACCCCCCCCCCCTTGCATAGTGGGATAACTGTAGCTGTGCGCCACTCAGTGCACATGAAGCCTGATGTCAGGCTATGATTAAACATGACACTTAGGTGAGGTGACAGTTCATTTTGTAGATCATGCCGTACACAGCCTGGGATGTCATCTGGTCCCTTGGATGCTGTATTCTTAGCTTTGGAGAGTGCAGTTTCTACCTGTGTGGCTGTGCTTACTGGAATTTTGCAATCTTTTGATATTGAGATTGGCCCTTTAGGGGGTGAGAGGAGGGTGAAGTTGGCACTAAATCAATATGCCAGGATATTGGCAATATCCTTGATCAGTATATTTAATGCCATTCTGTTGTAGCTCAAATCGGATCTCAGCATTGCCATTTAGATTCTTGACATAATTATGGAGTCAAAATTGTCAGTCTCGATACAGGAATTATAGGTTCATAGGTAGGTACTAGGCTATCAGCCCTGGGTCCTATACAAGCCTAACCAAAAATGTACCCTGGCTTTTGCCACCCAAGATTTCTGGACTAGGTTATATAGTGAACGTTATGGTTGTGTCTGCATTTATACAGTACACCGTTAAAATGGCTGTCCAAAGAGCAGCACCTTACAAACACAGGCAACTTATGATAATAGAAAAACACAAAAAAATAAATAAATGAACCCACTAGCCAATAGCAAAACAGCACAACTCAAGGTTCTACAAGCAGTCAGAGGTCTAGAAATGGCTTAGTCCTTCTTCTACTGTCACTAGAATTAAAGTAGTTTTGATTCAGATTCCAATAAAGGCAATATTTTCTAGGAAAAAATGTACTAAGTGAAGCTACTGAAGTGAATTTGTAGGAAGGATCTATATACTAGAACACTAGGATGAGTAGATTTTTAAAGAAATGTGGAAAAAGGGTAAACCTTCTAGGTAGAGCACTGTGCACTAAGCAGGCAGGAAAGTAAGAAGAAGGGTAACTTTAACGTTAGCAGTCTAAGGAGAGGAACTTTCCAGTTTTATCTATTAGTTCCCAGAATGAGACTGGGAGGAGTTTTCAGAGACAATTTATAATAAGGGAAGGTAAGTCAAAACTGGTTGGCTGGGTGAGCACTCAGTATTATGGATGTTTGGGATACAATGGTAGGAAACGTACATAACTAGCTTACATAACTGATACTGTTGTGCTTACTGACAACAGCAATGAAAGTGGGAAAGGAAGGCCTTTGCTAATCAAATCACCATAAGGGGCAGAAAAAAGACATACTGGCTTTTAAAATCATAATAAGCTTATGGTTGGATCATAGGATGTTACTAGGCTATTGGCCCTAGGGCCCTGACAAGCCTAGCCATGTTATACCCCTGTTCCTTTATACGCCAAGATATATAGTCTATATTAGCAAAGTGAATCAAAGATCAGCACCTGCTGCTCCTATCCAAGAGGGACATAGGTAAAAACCCTGGGGTAAATTTACAGTTTCCCATCCAGTTGTCCAGGTTACACTTAAATAGGGTCAGTGAGGAGCTCTGTTTTACGTGAATTGGGAGTTTGTTCCAGAGGAGTGGCAACCTCTGGGAGACATATCTCTTTCTAGCATGTGCTGTTAATGTTGCAGGCTAGGTTAAGGTCCCTAGAGCGAGTGAGTCTTGTCCCATTTAATTTGCGGATGTGCAGCATTTCCATTAAGGCAGGATTTGAGACTGTTCTGTACGCCAGGTGCAAGTCACCTCTAACCAGTCTATATGATACAGAGTACAGTGACAGGGCCTTTAGTCTGTGCATGTAGGTCATGTGTTGAAGACTCATCTAATGACAATGGGTTAATCCCCTGTTGGGTAAGTTTTCTCAATGATTTCCAAGTGGAGCATCATGTCAAAGACCTTGGTTAAGTCAAGATAGGCAGTATGTACTGTTTTGCCTTTATCCAGGGCTTTACTGACACCCTCGAAGAAGTCCACCAGGTTTAACAGGTATGATCCGCCCTTAACGAAGCCAAACTGGGTGGGGTCAAGAGTTTGAAGGTCTCCTATATCTTTGTTGGTAAGGCCCATGATGATTCTCTCCATGGCCTTACAGATAAGCCTGGTTAGGCTTATGGGTCTATAGTTCCCAGGGTCAGTTGAGGGGCCTCCTTTGTGCAAGAGGATTACGGTTGCTGTTTTCCACTCTGTGGGACAAAGCCAGTACTTAGACTGTGCTTGAAGAGAGTGCCCAGTGATTCAACTAGCTCCTGTTTTTGACTGTTTGGTAAGCAGCATGGGATGTTATCCAGTCCCACAGAGACTGTGTTTTTGGCCTTGGAGAGTGCAGCTATAAACTGCTCTTTGGAGATGCTAAGTAGAGGACTGGTGACAGTTATGCTTTGGAGAATGGTTGGTGGAGACAGGATGGTGAAGTTTTCACTAAACTCATCTGCTAGCAGGTTGGAAATGTCCTCGGGTATAGTATGAGTGGTATTGTCATCTACTAATTCTTCACAAAGCTAGGCCTTCCCTTTTAGATTTTGGACATAGATAAAGAATGTCTTGTGATTATCCTTAGCTAGGGATACTAATCTAGTTTCATAATTAGCTTTAGATGACTTTACAATGTGTCTAATTAGCTTGTTTAAGCTGTGGATGATGTTCTTCTTCTGCAGAAGATTTGGGGAAAATTCCAACAGAACTGTAACAAGCCAGAGTAGAAATCAGGCACTAAACCTATAGCTCACAATGCTGCAATTCTGCTAGATGGCTGAGCAAGCTGTTTACTTAAAGAACAAAATAATGCACTTACAACAACAAACTGATTTTAAAAACTATACTTACAGAATATTAGAATAAAATAAGTATAACAAAGCTGTTTACATTCCTGGTGCAGAGACACTCAGATGAGTGATTTCTTCTTGTTTAAAAATGTATCCACTGAAGGGGTCTTAATCAGGCAAGTTGCTACAAGCCCAAGGGCCAAGAATATATAGAACTGAAGAATTATGAGCAGGAGAAAGCAGTCCAAACAGCACAACTGATCTGCAACATGCCACATGAAACCAGACACAACTTGTAACCCGTGACCCGAGTCTCACTGAAGCTGTGCACTACTGATGAGGCCTACTGGCTTGTTTAACAAACTGTTTTAACTAAAGAACAAAATAATGCACCTACAGAAAAATCAACACAACTGTAATAAGCCAGAGAAGAAAAAATAGGCTAATCCTTGTAACCCATAGTACTACAGGCCTACTAGCTGACTGAGTGAGCTGTTTATTTAAAGACCAAGATAATGCACTTACAACAAAATCCTTTAAAAACAGTTCTGACAAAATATTACAGTAAAATAAGAGCAATACAGATTCCAGGTGTAGAGGTACACAGATTATCCTTTTTTACTTGTTTAAAAATGTATCCCTGGTTCTAGTATTGGTGGAGAAACTGGACAGGAGGTCCAGGACAATCATGTCTCTGATGGTGCAGCAAGTCAGACAGAGATCTTCCCACAAAAGTCTGAAAAACACTGAGTAAAGGGATAGAGCTTCCAACCTCTATTGGTAGCTCAAGGACTTTAGGCCTGCAATCTTTTTGGTTAGGAAACTTTGGGTTCTTTCTAATTGACTGATACGTTTAGAGAAACATATCCCACAAGGGGCAAAATACTCAATAACTGGCCTGAGCAATGCTTAGCATAAGACAATGATTATCTGTTTAGGCTTTCATGATATTCCTTTGGCAATTAGCTGGGCTAAATAGAAGAATTTCTTGACAATTGTTTTTACATTATGGTCAAAAGAGAAGGAGCTATTGATGAGAGGATGGGTTATATACCAAAGGTGATGATACTTTAGTCTGAACCAATTTTTAATACACCAATAGTTTACTAGGGTTCATTCTGGAGGGCTTGGGGGTCATACAGTGACCTAATAACAAACCTCAGTTTGCAATTGCCTGTAGACAACATTAGCCAGAGGTCCTGGCAATCTGTTTAGAGACATGAGAAGTAAATACCAAATGGAAGTGGTCCCAGTACCAAGGCCTGAGGGGCACCACTGGTCACTTTCAATTTTTCTGATGAAGCACCTGTAACTCTCACTATGTACGGTCTATATTTCAGCCAGTTTGCTGCCCATCCTACCACATATGCATCAATTTTTAAAGCATTTAGCTTTTGTATGATGCCAACATGGAAATGGTGTCAAAGGCTTTAGCCAGGTCAAGATATACTGCATAGCCACCACCTACAGCCTCCATGACCCTGTTGAAGGAATTTGTAGAGTAAATAGACAGGATCTACCTTTCACAAAACCAACCTGTTAAGAATCACATCTAACAAGATTCTTGAGGTCAGTTATATGTCTCACGGCTTTGTAGATTTGGGTTGTAAGGCTGATAGGCCTGTAATTACCATGATCTGTTGTAAGACCACCTTTATGGAGGGGAATCACCACTGCTGTGCAACACTCTTCATGGACAAAACCAGCAGCTAAACTTAAGTTAAATGGTTTGAGGAATGTGTCCGCAAGGCATGTTTAACACTATTAATTAAGCAACTAGTCATATTATCAGATCCCACTGAAGAAGTATTTTGGTCTTGGTTAGCACTTTCAATAAATCATGTTTAGAAATACTGAAACACACGAACATCCAAGGATCATAGACAATGCAAATATATACTCACATCAAACTTCAGATGATAAAAAAATCTTTTATTTGGTAAGCGCTTTCATGGGAATAACTCCCACTTCTTCAGACCATTGAATAAAACAAGTATGCAGTTACATCTTATATAAAACAAATCACAAGCTGTCTCATTAACACTAATTAGACCCAATTAAGCTCAATGGTTGTTTCTTAAAGGGCCTGACAATTTAAACTAAGTTGTTGTGTCTTTCGGCTTTTCCCAGTTAGGGGTCGCCACAGCGGAACTCCAGTCCGTTAATGATTTGCAGTAGATTTTTACGTGCCGAGTTGCCAGCCCTGACGTGCAACCTTCAACGAAGGTTCGCCCATTCACGCATGTCTCCACATAGAAGACGCTTTAGCTGAGAATCGAACAGGACAACGTCTTACTGTGAGGCGACAACGCTACCGCAGCACCACCACCGCAGTTAATTTAAACTAAGTAAATATCTTTATTCAAAACCAAACAAAACTATATATGCTTAAACCAAATATATGAGAACCAATATATAAACAAAAACAGCAGCACTGAATCATAACAACAAAAAATAAATATACATGTGTGTTCACTCTAAACAATGACCTACACTCATATAAAAGCATCTAAAAATATGGGTACGTGTCACTTCACCTAAAACCCATTTCACCTAAACTCATTTCACTGAGACCAAATCACCAAAAGGTCATTTCACATAAAACTCATTTCACTGACAAGTAGTACTCTAAAGCAATTGAAAGGTATATGTCCTTTTCCCCACTGTAGTGCGATCCTGGAGTTAGTATATATATTAAGGGGGGTGTGAGGGCGTAGCCCCCCCAACTAGTTGTCTTTTACCAAATAATGTAAAACAAAACCAGACAACATAAAACCAAAATAAGTGGGGGGCGACACCCCCCCTTAATATATACACTAACTCCAGGATCTCACTACAGTGGGGAAAAGGACATATACCTTTAACTTGCCTTATTGTACTTCTTGTCAGTGAAATGAGTTTTAGGTGAAATGAACTTTAGGTGATTTGGTCTCAGTGAAATGAGTTTAGGTGAAATGGGTTTTAGGTGAAGTGACACGTACAAAAAAATATACATATGCATATACATAGAGAGTATGTAGATATATATATATATATATATATATATATATATATATATATATATATATATATATATATATATATATATATATATATATATATATATGAAAACACACATCTACATACTAATGCTAACAGCTTATATATGTTAACTACAAATGTTCCTATTCTTCAGTGTAAATCTCTATAAAAACAAGCTTATACAAAAAACAAACTAATATGACAAGCGGTCCATCCCACCAACTACGTGTATACTGCCAAGCATATACAACCTTCCACATAACTATCTACAGAGGATTCTGTTCTTTAAAGTGGGCTTAAGGGGAGTTATATCATTAAGCCCCCTGCCCCTATCTGCCTGCGACCGAATTATCCATCTGACTTCAGAGGTCTCTGTCTTGTTGATCATATCCCCACCTCTCTCATTCTCATTCACTGCTTCCATAACCATGAACCTGAATGTATGCGCTGCTCCTTTTTCTGACACGTTTGGCTAGAGTGAATGAATGTGTCCACACATATATATTTATTTTTTGTAGTTATGATTCAGTGCTGCTGTTTTTATTTGTTTATATATTGGTTCGCATATATTTGGTTTAAGCATATATAGTTTTGTGTGATTTGGAATAAAGATATTTTGGTACAGGAGTTGCGTTGTTGCCTCACAGCAAGAGGTTCTCCCGTTCGATTCTCAGCTAGTGTGCGGGGAGTGCCTTCTATGTGGAGTCTGCATGTCCTCCCCACGGTCGAGTGGCCTCCGAAAGACATGCGTGAATGGGTGTGCCTTCGCTGAAGGTTGGGCATCGGGCTGGCAACTCGGCACCATAAAAATCTACTGCCAATCATTAGCGGACCGGAGTTCCGCTGTGGCGACCCCTTACTGGGAAAAGCAGAAAAGACAAGCAAACTAAGTTTAAATTGTCAGGCCCTTTAAGAAACAACCATTGAGCTTAATTGTGTCTGTTCGGTGTTAATGGGACAGCTTGTAATTTGTTTTAT
Organism: Protopterus annectens; assembly: GCF_019279795.1. Lineage (NCBI taxonomy): Eukaryota > Metazoa > Chordata > Ceratodontiformes > Protopteridae > Protopterus > Protopterus annectens. Next base: position 807,949,240 of record NC_056751.1, read on the forward strand.
ATAAGATGTAACTGCATAATTGTTTTATTCAATGGTATGAAGAAGTGGGAGTTATTCCCATGAAAGCGCTTACCAAATAAAAGACAGATTTTTTTTATCGCCTGAAGTTTGACGTGACTATATATTTGCATTGTCTATGATCCTTGGATGTTTGTGGGTTTCAATTTTTCTGTGTTTTTACATCTGGGATCATTTTGATCGAGTCACGACCCTATTTCTTGTGTGTGGATGTTTAGAAATATTTGGGGGAGTAAGGAATTCAGATATTTTGGGACTTTGAATAGAAATCTCAGGGGTGAAGTTGTTACTACATTTGATTTAAGCATATCGGCAATGTCAATTAGTTTAGAACAGGAGACCCCAATATGGATACATTCTGATTAATGCATGTTATTTTTTTCCTAGTTTTCTAACATAGCTAAAGTAGGTTTTATAATTTTCTTTGGCTTCAGAGGTTCATGGGCTCCTTTAGTGGATTTGATTGTGTTCTTCTTCTTTTTTTTTTTTTTTTTTTTTTTTTTAGTAATTCTTTTGATATTATCCTTGGAAATATGGGTTTACATTTAATAAATAACTAAACAAGTAAATAATTTGGAGCATTTATCTCTCTCTTTTTTGCTATATAGCATATTTATGGTGATGGACCACCAGGGTTGTTTGTTTTTGGATTTACCACGAGATTTAGCTTTGCTGTTATCTGCTAGCTCTGTGCATTTTTATAAACAGGTAAAAAGTTCCTTAGAGAATTTTTTCTGCTGTATTAAGGTCTGGGGGGGGTGCAGATATAAATGAATTTTGATATTTCATCATGTAGTAGACTGAGGTTAAAGGACATGCTTAAAGTCCTAAAATTCATTAGGGTTTGTGTAGGAGTTTTGGGGAGTTTAAAGGAAAAAGTCTAAAGTTTCAGACCTCATTGGGAAAAGATATACCAGAGTATTAGTACAAGAAGCGGCCATATTTGTATGAATCAGGCATAGCCGGCGTTAGGCACCCACCAAACCCGCGGCTGCGGGGAGCCCCCAATTATCTCCCCACATACAAGCGTCCCTAATGAAGCAGCCGCGGGTTTCAACATCTCTTCCATTCCTTGCTTGGCGCCTCGTTCATTCGGCAGTGCCGTCGCGCAATTCCACTTTTTTTTCCCTTAAAGAACTTGCTTCCTTGATGGTGCAGCCAATCAGGTCCCGTGCTTTACTTGTCAGCTGCTCTCAATCAGGTCTGCTTCAGTGAAGCAAGGGACCTGATTGGCTGCAGCAGTCAAAGAAGCAAGTTCTAGGTTCATAGGTTCATAGGTTCATACTAGGCTATCTGCCCTAGGGCATTTATAAGCCTAGCCAGAGTGTGTGTGGCTTTCACCACCCCTTAGGATGAGAATACTATACCCATTAGTTTGCTGTGCCTCTGTCCAGCAGTGATACAGAGATGATTCCCGGGGTAAACCTACGATCTCCCATCCACTCATCAAGATTTCTCTTGAACAGAGTCAGTGAGGGGCTCTGCCTCACATGGACTGGGATTCTGTTCCATAGTGTAGGGCGTCTCTGGGTGATGAATCTGTCCCTCCAGCACGTCCTATTTATATCCGTGTTGAGGTTTAAGTCTCTTGCTCTCGTGGCTCTGGTGGATTTGGATTTTTTGAGGTGGAGCATGTCCATTAATTCCGGGTTGGACATGGCCTTGTATGTCAGGCACAGATCACCTCTGAGCAGACGGTATGCGACTGAATAGAGATGGAGTTTCTTCAGTCGGGCATCGTATGACATATGTTTGAGCCCCTTTATCCTTTTGGTGAGGAACTTTGGGGTCTTTCCAACTGCTGCAGGTGTCGGGTAAGGTACATTCCGAATGGGGCGTTGTACTCAATCATTGGTCTGATAAGTGAAGAGTACAGGGGTACAATGACCTCTCCTGATCTGGATGTGAATCCCTTCATGATCAGGTGGGCAATGTAGAAGGTCTTCCTAACCACTTTGGCAATGTGAGTGTCAAAAGAGAGGTTACTGTCAACTTGGGTCCCCAGGTCCCTGATAACTTCTTCCGTGTTTAATGGATTACCACCTATGTGGTAATTAGGGGTTACCTTGTTTTTCCCAAAGGGTATGACTATACATTTTTGGCATTTAGCTTAAGGCCATGGCTCTGGCACCAGTTATCCATTTCTATGAGACCTTTCTGGAGGATGTCTGTGTCTGATGGAGTGTCAATTATGGTGCCCAGTTTGCAGTCATCTGCAAATTTTGTCAGCCACAATCCCCTATGTTTGCCTGCACTTCAGAAAAATAAATGCCGAACAAGAGGAGGCCCAGGACTGAGCCCTGTGGGACACCGCCGTGACCGGCTTAGAGTCTGACATGGCACCGCAACTCTAACCCTGTGTGTTCTGTCCTTGAGCCAGTTTGCAACCCATCTTGTGACATATGGGTTTACATCTAAGCTGGTGAGCTTTTCTATGATGCCCGAGTGGGGTATTGTGTCAAATGCTTTTGCTAGGTCAAGGTAGGCTGTGTGAACTGCCTTACCCTCATCAATGGCCTTAGTGACTGTTTCAAAAAAGTCGACCAAGTTCAAGAGGCAGGATCTGCCCTTGACAAAGCCAAATTGGGTAGGATCCAGTGTCTGTAGGTCCCCAATGTCTTTATTTATGAGTTCCATTATGATCCTCTCCATAGCTTTGCAGACAAGGCTCGTCAAGCTTATGGGGCGGTAATTTCCAGGGTCCATAGAAGCACCGCCTTTGTGGAGTGGGACCACAGTTGCCGTCGCCATTCTTTGGGTACATATCCTGTAGTAAGGCTAAGATTAAACAGCAGCCTTATGTGTGGGTTTAGTTCCTCATTGAGTTTGTGTAGCACACAGCCGGGGACACCGTCCGGTCCCATTGATGCTGTGTTTTTTGCTTTAGAGAGAGCAGCTCTCACCTGGGCATCTGAGATGTTTGGGAGGCTAGACTCTGGTGGGATAGATATTTCTCCTTTTGGGGGGGAGGGAGGGGAGAAATTTGCACTGAACCTGTCTGCCAGTATGTTGGCAATGTCTGTGGGTTCACTGATTTTTTTATCATTTTGGACTAATTCTGAGCATATCTGGGAGTTTCCACCCCCTGATTGGGTTTACCGTAATATGTGGTCTGTTGGGTCAGTTCTTTTGATTGTCGACGTTAGGCACACATCTGAACTGCCCAGATTTTTAAGAATATCTAGATTTTTGCATTATATTTTTTGTTTGTTCTTCATAAAATTTGTGGTTTTCTTATACATTAATGAGTATTGAAGTCACTAAATAATAGCAGACACATACATTAAGTTTCAGACTTTATATCCTTCAGAAAAAATGTATGCTAAAGCAAAGTCTGAAAGCAAATTTGTAACTTTATATGAGCAATATTTAAAAAAGTGTCCCGATTTTTAAGCCTTTGTACCCCTATTATTTTTGGCTTTGTCCAGATTTTTTCATGCTAAGAGGTTGAGAGGTATGCTGTGAGGATGGATGGAGGATGCAGGTTTTGCTGGAACGACCATGGTACCAGCAAAGCAGATGTATTTTAACTGCCCTTGTAAGAGCAATTTCTAAAAGATCTGAAAAACTGTCCTTTTGAGGGCAATTTAAAAGGGCTGAACAGGTCTGGTCTGTGTGTTGTAGAAGCAAGCAGAGGATTAGTAGCAGCCTTCTATGAACTGCAGAAAAGGTAACTTGCTGGGTTTATTTTTAACTTTATGTTTTGCTGGGGGGGTGAGGAAACCTAGGGAGAGGACTGTATAACTTCTTTTCTGCAGAGTTCTTATGCTACGATGATTTGTGGGAGGGGGGGGGTGAGGAACTGTGGTTGTAAGAGTTTTATTTTATCTTTGTCCAGAATTCGTCTGCTAAGAAACTGAGGAAGGAAGGCTTGTTTGTAATTAATGTCCAGATTTGATGTAGTTTATTTTGCTAGTCTTGCATAAGAATATTCAATATTGCATTTTTGTTTTGTGTACAATTGTGCTGAAATATTGGTAGTGGGGGGATAGTGGCTGTGAGAATGCTGCAGAATATACAGATGTTTTAATGTATACCAATGCAAACCCTGTTCTGCTAGTATGTTTTGCATATACCGGCAATGTTTACAACTATGCCTGATGCTACACCTTTGTTCTATGATAATGTTTTACTCTGTCCAGAATTATTGTGCTGAGAGGTTGGGAGGGGAGTTAGTGGCTGTGAGAATGTTGCAGAATGTACAGCTGCTGTTTTAATGTATACTAATGCAAACCCTGTTATACTAGTATTGTGTATCCTGGCAGCGTTTACAACTATCCCTGATGGTACGCCTTTGTTCTATGATAATGTTTTGCTTTGTCTAGAGTTATTGTGCTGACAGGTTGGTAGGGGGGGTTACAGTCTGTGAGAATGTTGTGCAATATTCAGATGTTTGCCTGGTATTTATCTATTTTCATTAAAACGTGGGGTTACGCAATGCATTTTACTTCATAATCTGTTATTCCAGCATCTATATTTGCTGATAAGCACATTGTTTTTTATGTTCTGCAGAATGTGCTGATGTCTTAATGCGTGCCAGTGCAACCCCTGTTCTACTATCGAAGTTGATCATAGCAAAGTTTCAAACTATCCCCGATGTTATGCCTTTGTTCTGCATTTTCTTTTTTTTTTTTTTTTGGCTTTGTCTGGAATTGTTAAGCTGTGAGGTTAGAGGAGAGGGGTAGGAGCTATGAGAATGTTGCACAATGTTTAGATGTTTGACCTGTATTTTTGGTCTGCTAGTCATCAAAAATGTGAATTCACACAATGCATGCTAATGGAAAAATCGGTTAATCTGCCATCCTACCATCTTTATTAGTTCATAACTACAATGTTTTAAACCCCCTAATGTTACGTTCTTGTCTTGTTTTTTTTTTTTTTTGTTTGTTTGTACCTCCTCTAGAATTGTGCTGAGACTTTTGGGGGGACTATGAGAGTTCTGAAGAATGTACTGATTATTGTAATGAATGCTAATGCAATCCCTGTTATTCTAATATCTTTCTAAATTTATCATAGCAATGTTTGTAACTATCCTTGATGTTACACAATTGTTCTGCAGTTATTTTCAGCTTTGGAATTATGCTGAGAGGTTAGGAGGTTGGTAGGGGCTGTGAGAATGTTGCACAATGTCCAGATGTTTGTTAGTTTTGGTCTGTTCTTCAAAAATGTGGGGTCACACAACGCATGCTACTGCAAAATCTTATTCTAGCATCATTATTAGTTCATAAGCCCAGTATTTTAAATTCTAATGTTCAGTCTTACTGTAGTGTTGTCCATCATGTGTGGGTGTCTATGTCCTGTCTGCGAGTCTGTGTAACTGTCTGCCTCGTGTCTCTGTCCTGTATGAGGGAGTCTGTGTGGTTGTCTTTGTGTACCTCTGTGGGACTGGCTACCTTGATGCTGTACAGAGGCTTGCCATAATGTAACAACATTACTACTAAATGCCAGTCAGTGTGTGTGTGTGTGTGTGTGTGTGTGTGTGTGTGTGTGTGTGTGTGTGTGTGTGTGTGTGTGTGTGTGTGTGTGTATTTGTGAGTGGCTACCTTGCTGTGGTACAGGGGCTTGTCGTAATGTAACATTAGTACTAAATGCCAGTCGGTGTGTGAACCTCTGTGTGTGGCTACCTTGCTGTGGTACAGGAATTGTCATAATTTACTGGTACTAAATTTTATTTATTTTATTTAGAAACAGTAAAAAATAACTGGTAGATACACACCAAAATGTCTCAGAAATAAAGTCCACGTATCAAAGTAAAAAAAGTAAGACGCTGATGGCTGTAGTATCCAAAAAGGCCTTTACTAGTGCAACAAAGAAGTACACCTGAAGAAGCTCGTTTGTGAAAGTGCTTGTATTGTTGCACTAGTAAAGGCCTTTTTGTATACTACAGCCATCAGCGTCTTACTTTTTTTACTTTGATTTATTTTATTTATTTAACATTTGTTGACTGGGAAAGTCTGACTAGGGCAGAGCCTATTTTTGCAGAGGCCCAGGTAGAAATGCTGCAGAAGCATGTCTTTGGAATGTGGGAGGAAACCACATGAACGCAGGGAGGACATGCATACTCCACACAGAAGGCACCCCAGCTGTGAATCGAACCAGAGACACTCTTGCTGGGGGGGGGGGACAAAGTTAACTGCTGCACCACTGTGCAGTCCCAGTCAGTGTGTGTGTGTGTGTGTGTGTGTGTGTGTGTGTGTGTGTGTGTGTGTGTGTGTGTGTGTGTGTGTGTGTATACCATTGTGAGTGGCTACCTTACTGTGGTACAGGGGCTTGTCATAATGTAACATTGGTACTAAATGCCAGCCAGTGTGTACCTTGACATTTCAAGTCTTTTTAATGGTCTGAATGTAATAACACTACACAGTGATTGTTACATGGTGCTGCATGAGCTTGATAGGGAGGGAGGCATGATGGCAATATGGTCACACCTATTATATTCTCCTGGGTAGGCCCCTCAACTTGAAACTTGCTGGGGGCCCCCAAAATACTAGCACTGGACCTGGAATCATGACAAGAATGCTATGCTTTCTAGAAGGTTTATTTGCTATCATATCAAGGGAATCTTCATTTATTAAGTCAAGGGATTTTGGGGTATATCCTACACTGGATGTATAGTTGTCCCAGTTTACTGAAGGGCAGTTAAACTAACCCAAAATAATGGAGTTTTTGTTGATAGGGATATCATTTAGAACACTGAGGAATCATATGTGGTCATTAGAGGCAAATAAGGTGTTCTAAAACAAGCTGTTAGTTGACAAGTAATCCTAGGGATCTACCTGGGGCTAATATGTCTAGTGACAAATATGGAGTCCGCCACAGTTGCCATTGAAAGCATGAAAAGTACAAAACCCTAGTATAATGAGACATGCCTGAAAAGTTCTGACATGTATCTCTGCATATCACATGGAGTTCAACATCTCAAGCCGCTAACTCCCACATGTGCCACTGCCATACCATAGTCATACCTGTGAAGAATCAGGGTTCTTAGAGTCTTGTAACACCAGATATCCTGGTACCTGAAAGACACCATACTGTAATCCTCTCCTTGTTCAGGCTTGTGAATGATAAGTCAGTGTGCCTAACAACAGAGTGACCTATCACTAGAATAGTTTTATTGTTGTTATGGTTCAAAGTGATACATATGGAGTGTTTTTGCTCAGTCACTTTTTATGAGAGGTATACATATGATAGATGAGTGGCCTGAGTTTTGCAGAGACTTAATCTTCTTATTTTTAGGAGGCTCTGGAAGTGATTGTATTACAGTCTCATATATAACTTAGTACAGAGAAGCATTGAGATGGAGGTGTGTGAAGCTCTTAGGGAAAGTTTATAGGTGAGAGCGACACCTCCATATTAATTATGCCTTTACACCACTCACAGAGGGAATTATTTGTGTTGAGTATAACTTCATTATCTGTGATCATAAGGGACTTTGCATACTGTCTTATGAAACATAATGCTAAAGGCTGTCAACTTGAGTTGCCACCTATCCATTTTTCCCCAACTATCCAGAAATCAAAGCAATTGTCCAGTAGTCTGGAAAACACTATACAAACTCTAGTATTCTATTTCAAAAAACAAACAGACTACTGGTGTTTGTTAAAGCAGCATATTTATTATGCTTTTTTACAGAAAAGCATAATAAATCTTCATATTTACTATGCTTTTCTATAAAAAAAAAAACAACAACAAAGCATCGCAAACCAGGAAAACAGGACATTTCTCCTCCCAATCAAGTGCCTATGACATCACAAAATGGGTGGAAAGTGGGTGGGGAGATGTGAGAGATGGGCAGGGTTACAGGAGATGGAAGGGGTGTGGCCTTGGTCTGGTTTTGGCCACAAGAAAGGTGGCAATCCTACTGTCGACAGAGGTGAAACTAGCAGGCGGATCTTCCATCTTGTCCAGTGTTAAGGTGTTTAGAGGAATAAGAAAATGCCACAAAAAAAGGAGGAACATCCAAATTTGTTCACTAGTATGAGCATATAAGATGATGACAACAGGAACAGATACCAAAGATAAACCTATAGTAAGGGCAGGCAACTCAAGAACCCTCTAGTTTAAAACAGTGACACAAATTGGCTTGGTGGACACTCTGCATTTTGGCTTTAAGGAATATAGTGGGAGTGCAAATGTATTTAAATAGCTTAAGGGGAGAATCTTTGCAAAATTATACCTATATGATAACTAGCAGTAGCCAATAAACAAGGAGAGCGAGGAAACTATGTTCTCAAATTATCATAAAGGGCAAACAACAAAAGATACATTGGTTTTAAAGGACCACTAGGCATAAAAACTGAAAAAAAAATTTTTTTATCTTTTCTCAAAGAGCTACTTGACCCAAATCTGCCTGCAACATACTAAGTTATCATTGCTAATTTAATTTCTTTTTGTAACCTTGAATGTCCATATGGGGGCCAGACATTCTAATGAAATTTAGTTTCCTTGGAAAGCTCAATCTATCCCATAATGCAAAGTGAGAGCACAGCTCATAAGGATAGGTCACCCTACTATATTTTCTCAAGCCCTAGTTCAATTCATTTTAAATGTAGATACTGCAAACTTTAAGTCCTCAGTGCAAATTTCATTGCATGGATTGCAGTGACTCATAAATGTTTTTCTTTATGTTGTGTTGCACATGCTATTAAAGCATCTTCCAGAAGTGTGAACAAATTGCTGAGAAAACATAGACTTTTCACAAAGACAACATTTATGAGTTTCCATTTCCTGGCTCTTCCCTCCTTTATTCATATAGAGTAACATATGTCATGCATAGGTTCATAGGAGTGTACTAGGCTAATGGCCCTGGAGCCCTTACAAGCCTAGCCCATAGAAGTGCCCTGGCATTGTGCAGCCTGACGTTAGTTTGGAGTGCCTCTGTCAAGTAGATAAAGATACACAGTAGTCACCTTTGGTAAAACTAGTTCTGCTGCATACTATAACTTAGGGGAATTTACCTTAAGACTTGTCACTACAATCTGGGACATAGGAATTTAAAACAGAAAATAAGATTTTCTTAAAATGGCATATTTTATTAATGTTAGAAAATCTGTTTCTCTCTCCTCTCATCTGTTGTGGGTTCTTATCCCCTTTATTTCCCCCTTACACTGCCCACATCAGCCCATCAAAGCAAACAATGCTCTACATGGCATGTATCACTCTAAACAAACCTCCCAACTGTAAAATCAAAATAATTCAAAATTTAAAGAAAACTGCTCTTCTTCAGAGACACTAAAAACCATGTACTTATTTTCTGTGGCCTATAGATTCCAACAAAGTAATCTGTACCTTGTCTTCCAAGTTATGTCAAACTCTGGTCTCAGCAACCTTCCCTTATTTATTATCATTTATTAACCAAGACAGTACAACTGAGCTAAAGCTCATTTTAAGTCTTAAGGTTAAGCCCATTAGTCACATATGCATAATAATACACTTAGCTTGGTGCACCATTAAAGCTGTTCTCTTATGCATCTCTATACTACTGTCATCTGAGCATCCCTTCCACAGAAAATAAACTTATAAAATGCATGTGTCATCCCGCAGTATAGGTAAATCTAACCATTTCTGAAAATGTGGCCAGTAAAACATTGTTTAAAATCAATACTGCTTATATGGTTGCCTTTTACAAACAATGATACTGTTTTTCAAGAAGTCAATGATGCTATTTCATGCAGAGCTTTATATAAAAATAAAATGTTATCATATGCTTATTAATGTGTACCTCACAGGGCACTGTTTTGAATCTCTATTCCTACAAGCATTGCCATATTGTGTATATCTTAGAAAATGTTTGCATCATGGAATATTTTCGATGTTTCTCAAGTGCATTCCTTTCTAAAGCACAGAGCCATGATTACCGTCACTGATATGCACACCTCTCCTGCTCAGTTTATGTTGAGTGATTCACAATGTATGCTGCTAAAACTATTTAAACTCTTAGCCAGCCTTCTCAGTATCACTTGTAAAGGGAAAGCAGCCTATTGCAGGCAGCAAGTGTTGCACTATGACCTTTTTTTTTAGCTATTTGATGCTAACTGTGCAACAGTTTGACTTTGCCCTACCATACTCTGGGGTAAGTAATAAGTTAATTTTCCCACTGCTCAGTGCATCCAAGTCCAAGCTATGCATGCTTTATTTATGTATTTTTGTAAGCAACTCACCATGCTCACTTTTTATACAGATATGTGCACAACTCACAGACACACACTTATCGAAACAGTATCATGAACCATAGAGCACTAACCACATCTCTACATTGTGGTGCTTTAGTGTCTAATGGGGCCAACACAAGGGGCTGTGTAAGGTCATAATCCCCAGTAGCTAACACACAGCAACAAACCATCTGGTAAACAACTTTACACACACCAGCAATGTACTTACAAAACAATAAGGCAATGTGCATCTTTCTATGAAGTAATGCTGCAGATGCAAGAGACCAAGCAAAGCACCTCATCTTAGGCCAATCAACATACAACCATAAAAACCCTCCAAGAAGTAGGACCAAAAATCCAAAACAGACAGACTCCAAACGGAAAGGCAAAGCAGTTTTAATAACAGTTGTATGAACAATAAATAAAAGGTTAAGCACTTTCACCCGGAACACTCCCAGGCTTCTTCAGAACAATTCTACATTACAAAGTACACTTATTTAAAAGTAACCAGCAATCAAAACCTGCTAATCACTGAATAACAGATATTCTAAAACCCCTCCCAACCCAACACTACAGTCTTATTCTTCTTCTTTCAGCTTTTCCCGGTTAGGGGTCGGCACAACAGATCACCCATCTGCTCATGATTGGCAGTGGAGTTTTACGGTGCCGAGTTGCCAGCCCAGTGCCCAACCTTCCACAAAAGGCACACACACGCATGCACTCATGCCTAGGGCCAATTTAGAGTGTCCAATCCACCTACAGCATGTCTTTGGGATGTGGGAGGAAACCGGAGCACCCCAAGGAAACTCACGCAACCACAGGGAGGACATGCAGACTCAGCACAGAAGGCACCCCAGCCGAGGATCGAACCGGAGAACCTCTTGCTGTGAGGTGGCAATGCTAACCGCTGCACCACCGTGACCGCCCCAACCCAACCCAACACTATAGTGTTAACCCTTTAATGCGCAGGGCAAACAGAATAAAATTAGCATTGTATATTAAATGCAATGATTAAAATATCTCCTTGAACAATGCTACAGTAATAAAATCTTTCACAATTTAGCAGCCCTTAGTCTAAGAACACTGTTAATATTAATATAATCATTCAACCCCGGGGGTTGCCTGCATCCAGTTTAATCTGCCAGAATAACTCCCTATATTCTAATCTGGCTTCCCAAGCACCACCCCTGGGGTCATGTAAACCTTGTTCTATAACAAAGAACCTGAATTTGGCATTCCTGCAGTTTTTAATGTGCTTAAACAATGCACTAGTCTCCTTTTCTCTTACTATATCATATGAATGTTCATATGTCCACTTCCTTAAGCACCTCTCCATCTTCCCAATATAAAAACTGGGACATACTTCACAGGTAACCAAATACACTACTGCGCTTAACCTTTTATTTATTGTTCATACAACTGTTATTAAAACTGCTTTGCCTTTCCGTTTGGAGTCTCTCTTTTTTGGATTCAACATATAACCATGTCAACAAACACTGTACACTGGCAGCCACCCACATGTGTAATGCTCCACATAAGGACAAATTCTACAGCCCTAACACATGCACACACACACACACACACACACACACACACACACACACACACACACACACACACACACACACACACAAACATAGTATAAGCACCTGCACACGTCATAAGCAGTCTCACTACAATACAGATTCACTACCCTACCTACACACACACACACACACACACACAAACACAGTGTAAGTACATGCACACATCTTAAGCAGTCTCACTACAACACAGATTCACTACTCTACCTACACACACACACACACACACACACACACACACACACACACACACACACACACACACACACACACACACAAACACAGTGTAAACACATGCACATATCATAAGCAGTCTCACTACAACACAGATTCACTGCCCTACCTTCACAGACACACACACACACACACAAACACACACACACACACACACACACACACACACACACACACACACACACACACACACACACACACACACACACAGTCAGCCATTACCCACAAACAAAGGCAGAGACACAAATGCTCATTTTGCAGCATGTAACACATTCCTCCTCACACACACACACACACACACACACACATACACACACACATACCCACAAACAAAGACACGGACACAAATTCTCATTTTGCAACATGTAACACATTCCTCCTGACACACACACACACACACACACACACACACACACACACACACACACACACACACGTGCTCGTGCGCGCAGATCAGATGTGTATAGTAATATGGAACAATATATTACATGAGGAAAAAGAAAAGATATTGTTCGTGAGAAATGTGCTGCCTAATCCACAATGTCATAGCCCTTTGAACTCAGTCATAAAGTAACTTCAGAAAACTTGTTAGCAAGAAAATAAAATGTTGTCTGTATTACATTGACGGTTATGGTACCACCCATAACCCATGGAGGACTCTGACAAAAAGTTCTGTGCTCACTCCATTCATTCTCATGTGGATAAAGTGATCCCACTCAGATTAGTGAAAAACAATTTCTGTGGTTTACAATCATCCACTCTCACAAACTCGTCACAAGAAACTTTCTGTTACTGGAATTATTACACCATATATATTGTACACAAATGCAGACACAGTACACTATTAAATCACACCTCTCTATACAGCAATACTACTGTGCCTACTGGTGACCACATCCATACTGTGGCTGTAGGTTGGTAGTCATGACAGTTGACCAACTATCCTGATACCTGTTGACTACCACCAGGGCATCATACATTTATCACCACAGGAAACAAAATTTCATCAGCATGTCTGTCCCCATGAGCAAACATAAGTCCTGAAATAGCCTGACTGTCATTAACCACATAATAAAAAAACTAGGGTTTAATACCACTAATTTAACCACATAAACGACAAAATGCAGTCCAATTATTTACTGGAATTACTAATATAGACTTAAAAACCTTTGCTAAAGAAGATACAGACTGTTAAAATAAGGTTAAAATACATAAAAAAATGAGAAATCTTCACTTATCTTGGTTGCTGTATGTACCAGAATACTTGTTCATTTTATTCTTGGTGCCCCTATCAGTACTGGCCTTCTGCTCTGTCCTTGTTATAATTAGACTCCATCATGAACAGATGTTGCAAGAAAAGGAAGACAATGTAACCTAGTACATGTTAAGTTGTCCTATCTTGCCTTCGTTCTTGCTGTTTGGGTTCAAAGCCGATCCTCGGCTCTAACTCGGACTACTTCTATAGCTCGAGAGCTATTTACTGACTCAAGGCTAACCCTTATCACAGAATGCCCAGCGTCAGCTAGCCAGATCTCATTTGCCGCTTCAGCTGCAAGGCTGCTTCGTTACTGGCTCAGGCTTAGTATAGATTTTTCTACTATTATTGTTGTTTATTTTTCAAAATTTAACAAGTTTTTGTCTATATAGTACTTTATACCCTTATTGCCTGTTCTTGTGTGTTGTGCTTTGTTGGCCATCGCTCCATACTCGCAGACCTTTCTGTTTTGCTTGAACTTGTTTTAATTAGAGAGTCCCCCCCCCCCCCCCTTAGGACAGCCATTTAAGTTAGAGGCTCTCCTTTCTTTTCTGTATTTGTAAAAAAAAAAGACTGTTTGCTTCTTAGTTTAGTTGTTGAAGATGTCTAAAGAGGCCAAAGTTTCTGGCTTCAAAAAGTGTGACTCATTCTGTCAGAAAACGTCTCTGACAGATGGGCACACTAGCTGTGTTCATTGTTTAGGGACTGTGCACCTGCAGGACTCCTGCTCTATCTGTCATGCATTTAGTCCAAGGGTCCTGCAGGAGCGCAAAAACAAATTAATCCTTCGAGGATTATTGAAACCACAGGATTCCCCGGCTAAAGGTTCTCAGCCAGTGAAATCCTCTAAGTCTGTCAAGCCATTGGCTCCATCTTCGGAACCGAGTCTTGGGCTTGAACAACCAAGTTTGTCGGTGCCGACTAACATCAACAAGACAACTCCTCCCTTAGCTCCAACTGCTACCTCAGAGCCATCTCGGAGTCACAAGCAAGCAAGGTCTCCTTCATTGGAGCCGATCTCCTTGGTGCCACAGTCACCCTTACTAGGAAGTGAATGTAGTCATCGCTCTTCATCCCACTCCTCTCGATCCTCTAGGTTATTGGATCAGGACGTGGAGAGAGTAGTCAGCAGGTTGCTTAAATTACAGGCCCTTGCAAAATTACTTTCCAGCCCACCTCAGCAGGTTGCAGCTCCATCCTCCTCTATCTCCATTCCTCCTCTGACTACACTTAGTTCGGAGCCGGAGACCATGGATGCACTGAAAGTAGGACTGACCATGCCAATCACCTCCTCTTCGGTTCCGACATCTGCTCTGATCACCTCGATTGTTCCGTCCATCAAGGGATTTGGGCGCCAAAGCTCTCTCATCGGCTCCAAAGGGGGAAGTGGCACTGGACCCTTGTCCGACCCCACTCTCCCTCTCGGAGCTTCGGCGCAGGTGAGCTCAGCTCCCATATCGGCCTCGGAGCCATCACCCTCAATGCAGAGAAGGACTCCTGTCTCTTCGGAGCTGGAGCCTTCTTTCCCTTGGGGTCGGGATGCCTTCGAGGTCATGTGGAGTGTGCTGTCCCCTGAAACAGCCCTACTATCAGCCCCATCAGTTCCATCCCTTGTGGTGCCTGTGCCAACCTCTGCTCCTCCTCCGGCCCAGAAGCGTAGGGAGCCTATGCCCCAGGACACCCCATTGGGTGACCCCTCTTCTTCCAAGGTCTCCCCTGATTACTCAGAGGAGCCTCCCCAGAAGAAGAAGTGCAAGAGGAAGCACCTAGACTCCCCTGAGTCTGTCACCTCAGATACAGACCTGGATGAATCAGAAGGGTCCCCCAGGTCCCCCTCAGAAGATGTTTCCTTTTTGGACATCCTTGAAATGCTTAGGCAGAGGGGTGGCTGGTCTTCCCTAGCCCCTACCAAGGATGAGTCTGTATACCTGAAGGCATTCGGTTCCCGACCCTCCACCTCCTGGGTGTCTCCACCTTTCGATCCACTCATGTCTGCAGTGGCTCGAAAGGCTTGGTCAGCTCCAGATTCTGTGGAACCTACTCCGAGGAGACCAAATAAATTTGTAACAGCTTCCCAGGGCAAACAATTTCTCACTAAAGGTGTGCCAGTTGATGCCATGGTGGTAGCAGCAGCCACCAAGAAAGAGTTAGCAGAAACTTCTTCATCTATCCATTCACCAAACAAATACTCTAGGACGATGGACAGATATGGGAAGCAAATGTTTTCCTCTGCGACCTTCTCCATAAGGTCCCTGAATTATCTCTCTCATTTTACATGACTTCAAAGGGATCTCCTAAAAGAGCTTGGAGATACCCTACAAGATCCTACAGCTGAGGGAGCATCAGCCAAAATAGCTTCCCAGCTTGTGACTCAACTCAATAGTCAACGTCTGCATGAGGCTCATTTCCTATGCAGCCGATGGAGCGAGCAGAGCCACAGGTACAGGAGTGGCTCTCAGGAGACATGCTTGGCTGTGACTGTGTCAATTTGCAGAACCCTTTTGAGCGTCCTTCACAAATACTTCCTTTGATGGCTCCTTGCTTTTTGGGCCTCAGGTGAAAGACACGCTTACCAGGTGTGAGCAGGAAGGCAAGAATCTCTCTGCCATGGGAGTCCATTTTTCCACTCCTAATAGACCTTATCCCAAAGGTCAGAGGGGTGGAAAGATGTGGTTTCGAAAATCCCAGGGACCCTTGCCTGACACACGTCGTGATTTTTCCCCCAGGGGCAGAGGGGGAAACAACAACAATGGCAGACACCACCCTCATGGCAGAGGGGGGCTGCAAAATCAGGGTGACAGAGAAACTTTCTCTGCCAAACCCTTCCAGCATCCCTGACAGGTTTCCCGACTGCTCATCTCTGGAGGCAGTCAGGGGAAGACTTTAGCTGTATCCAAAAGTCTGGCAATATATAACAAGAGACAGATGGGTACTATCTATCATATCTGGAGGTTACAAAATTCCCTTCCATCAAACCCCTCTAGAGTCAAGAAAGTCCATCCCAGATGTCCCACCCAATCTAAGGGATCAAGCAGTCATTCAGGTCTCAAAACTGCTAGAAAAAAAGAGCCATTCAGGAAGTCCTCGCAGACCAACTAGGATCCGGAACTTACTCAAGATTCTTTTTAGTACCAAAAAAGACAGGGGACTGGAGACCAATACTGGTCCTTGCAGGCCATTTTAAGCCTGGCCAATTTCCCTTTTTTGTGCTTGAATTAATCTATCCCATTTGGTTAGAGATTGATCATACCTATCTCAGGGTCAGTAATTATATATTACCCCAAATGAGAATAACTGGGATCATACCATAGATAATTTGAGGTGACAAGTGCATGGGATAAACCATTTAGGATATGGGAGAAGAAATGAAGACATAAGTGAGAAAAAAATGGCAGATAATGGCAGACACAGAAGATAATTTTATCTTCTGTGTCAAAACTATTGAATAGTCATACACAGTCATATGTCAAGTATTACACGTTATAAATAAAACCTGCATTTATTTATACTAAAATAGAAATACTCCAATGCTCCTATTTATATGAAAGTAATTATCATTCTACCTTGTAGTCATCACTAGTTGCCGCTTCTGCAGTTCCAAAAGTATTATAATTTCCCCAGTTTCCATCTCCTTCTGGTCGATTAGGATTGCTGCCTTGTGTGCTTGACCAGCGGTCACCATAGGTGCACTTTCCATACATGTTGTTCTCATGGATACTTGCTACTAATGTCCACCCTCCTCCATTGCTAGTCATATCACAGTAGGTCTGGTACTCAGTCCCATATTTTGAGACAAGGGTGTAGATGCCATCTGTAAATAAAACACACAAAGATAAGTTTGAGAAAACTAATAGACACAGTTTATTTTTCATTCACAACGTTTGACAAAAAGTGAGGACTAGGCAGTTATGCCCATACTTTGCATCATGTCAGCAATGCAGGAATGCAAATGCAAGCCCCATAACAGTTAATCAGGTTATGCTATTAACTCACTGCATCCCACAGGAGTACACTTATCCAAAAATTTAGTTGACTTACATCCTGCATATTCATCATGAAGACTGGGTTCCCCATGGCCCTGAGATGTGCACACTCTACAACTTTGCAGCTCCAAAAAAAAAAGTATACGCATGAACCTCATAAGGAGCTCAATGTATGCTTGCACTCTGTATAGATTTACATGTGGCATGTCTGTCTTTAAAAAGTAAAGAAAAATTGTACATGAAATCAATCTACTATCCCTGTTCATCTTCCTTATTAACTAAGCACCTGCCTCCCTGTTACATTTAGTTAACTGTTGCTTATTGGCATTGGGTCTATAGCAACTACACTTTATGCCTTTACTTTGTTTTGTTTTTTAATGTGTTTATTTTAAAACAAGACTTTGCTTGGCCTGGCATACATTGTTTCTCTGATGCCAGTTTCTGTTTACTCCCTGGGCCAACTGTCTGGCTAAACAAACACCATGTGACTGCCTGCAGCCAATTGGAACTATCCAGTATTGAATAGCCAAGTAAATAAAACACAATCTGCTTCTATTGGTTCATATGAACTTTATATCACCAGTGTGGTACAATTAAGCTAGTATTAGCACAGACACCCAAATGCAGATACCCTTATTCCTGTACTGTTTTCCCTCTCTCGTAATATAATAAAATCTGGGCAGGCTTTCAAAATTTTATTTACTTTTTTATTGAACACTGAAATGAATAGCTACAAGGACCATATGCAACAACTAAATGGGCACTTGGCAAACAAGAGTTTGTTCACAGTTTGTAACTTAAAAAAATGCTTACTTTCATAGCTTCAGAATTCCAGTAAAGGTCTGGATAAGATTAAAAACTCTTGTTTGTCCTCTATGATCATACCTGTGAATTTATTTTGGAAGGAACTGTGACACTAGCTATTAGTTTCAGTACCACAGCATTCAAGTGACTTTTGGGCAAGTTGTTTTTTTTTTTTTTCACTGATAATGTTCACTACAGAAACAATCCATCTAAGATTATTGCCTTTGGTCATGAGTCTTGTAATATACATATATTTATCAAGGATGCTAAATAAGGTTACCCTAAAAAAAAGAGGTGACAACTATCTGAAGTTCTTATTCAGATGCTTAAGCACAACTTTTTCCTGTTTTTGCCTTCCTATTAGACACTGTCATAAGTGATCAAGGCAGGCTCGTCTATTATTTTTTACCATCGTGTTTCAGTGATAGATTAGAAAACCTTCTATCTTGCTCATCTAATTTCCAAAGTTATCTGCTCAATGATCTGAAGAATTCTTATAGCCTCTTTTATTCATATTTCATTAGGCTCATTATTGAACATAATGCTCATTTTGGCATATGTTTGTCTAAGCTTTTCTTTTCCTGACTAAAAGAACCAATTGCCTAAACACTCTCGGTTATCTGGACAGACTGGCCACCCTCTCTCTATATTTCATTTCTTATACACTTCTCCATTGTATCAAAAGATCCAACCTTCATCAGCAGATAAAAAAAAAAGAGAGGTTGGCGTGACAGAGGCCTATCCCACACACTTCCAGTCTCTCAAGCAGCATAACACCATTACCACCTTTAAGATAATCCTATATAATTTGATAGTTGACATCACATTCGCCCACAGTCCATCTTGCCTTCCTTCCATGAGGCTGGAAGGAACTTTTGAATGCGGTTTATTGGCTGGGCCTATAATGGTATATAGACTAATAGCTTAGTGCTTTTCTCTGAACTATAAATCTATGAAGATGGTTTTGATAAAGTCTCAGTAAGCATTTTTGTGTATTTCTTAATATGTTCACATTTCCTACTGAGTATATTTGTGGAATACAGAAAAAAGGTGGGTAACATGGTCTTGTCGTGGGCTATTCAGCTTTGTTCTCTCATGAATAATACAATATTTGCATATTAATGCTAATATTTCAAGAATGGTAACTTGGACATCAGGGAGCAAGGGTTTATCTAAAATGTGATATTAATTACTGTGTAACACAATGGAATACACTATCCATCTGGTAAGTGGCAGTAGGAATCCCAACCAAGTGTATTTGGAGAACAACAAACACATCTCAAAAGGAATCTTAATTCAGAGGCAATACACAAGTACCAGGAAAATCACTCCGTTAAGAACAGTTTGTAGAAGTTAAAGTAATTCAGTACCTTTTGTCAAAATAATTTCCACAGGCTCATTTATTCTTGATCCATGAAAAGCTTTAGTCCAACAGTAAAAACATCCAAGTAGGCACAAGATGAGTGCATTCATCCGGCTCACTTGGGCTTCCTCTGATCTATAGAATCTTTCTCAACAGTGCATTTTCTAGGCTTTTATATACAGGTTCATAGGTGTTTTCCAAGCTATTGACCTGTGAGGATCTTTAGAATCCTAGCCTTACATTCCTATGAAGTTTTTAACCCTTATATTGTAAGTATGAATAACTCTGAGACAAGAAGAACATTCACATGTTGACCCTATCTATGAGGGACAAGGGTGCCAAACTAGGTGTGAATTTACTGTTGCCTAACCAGATTATGTTTGAATAGTGTAAGAGAAGTATCTTTATTTATGTTGAAGAGAAAATAGTTGTCTTACACAAAGTAAATATAATCTGGAAAAAGAGATGGGTGTATTGTTCTATGAAAGGGGTAATGTAAGGCTAGGATACATCAGGGTCTGCTGATTGGTGGTTTCTAAGGAAGGGTGATAATATATTGCAATTTGTGTGGACAAATCATCTTAATTTATATGGGAAGTGTGACTGGGCTAGAAGCCTGAAGATCTCCAAAACTCTGACTGGAATAATACAGACCAAAGACTTGAAGAAAAATGGGCCAGCACCCTGGAGATAAAAAGTCTAAAATGAATTGAGATCCTACTAGAAAACAATAGAAGCAATAATTACCTATCAGGAGCAATTCTCATCCATAGAGAGTAAAATAGGGACATTGGATAAAACTTCCATAGATCTAGAAATAATCATACGAACAAGCAATAAACATGAGCTGATGGTTAAAAACAAGAAGTAGAAAAACCTCAAGGGAGAGAGAGAGAGAGAGATAGAGAGAGGCCATTGACTATGCATTACAAAAGGTAGCTACTTTGAATCCAGCTGAAGGTAGAGGGACTAGCAGGGAAGGAGCAGGACATGCTAAGCACATACACAAGATGAATTACCCTAACAAAGAGACCAATGAAATGGATAACTACACATAAAAGGAAGATACAGAGGATGAGGCCCAGACCACTGAAAGAACATCTGACATCACATTTCTAAATAAGTAGGATTTTCAAAGGGTCAGAAAAACACTCTGCTAGACAAGAAATCCCACACGGACATGCCCAAAATCAAGTCTCCTCTATGTTTACCATAACACAAATGAAGAGGCAACACAGTAGTCTCAGAAGGACTCCATTATCCAAATTATCATCACCACCACCACCACTGCTGAGGCACAAAGAAGGGACAGAGCCTAAAGCAGCAACACACACTTGGAAAACAACCCTACCAGAAACATCCAAACACCAAAATGGGAACAAAGAACAAGAAGAAGCAAAAGCTTACAAGGGACACATGGCCCACTTCCCAACAAAACAAGCTCAAAATATAGAACCTGTCAAGCACACCACTAACAACAATTGAGGAGGACATACTCAGCAAAGGAACAACATTAATACCTCAATGCAGAAGCACCCTAATGGCACCCATTATTGTTTTAAAGCTGTTTTGCAAGAAATTGAATCTAAATATACATTTTGCAGACAATAAAGTCCATAGGTTCATAGGATGTTACTAGGCTAGCATCCACAGAACCTTTACAAGCCTAGCCATGTTAATCCCAAGTATACCCATTTGTTCCCTTTGGGTAGTTCACCGAACAAATTTAAGAACAGGGCAGGTCTTTAATCAACAGCAGCTACCCCTGTCCATGAGGGACATGGGTGTTGCCCCGAAGTAAATTTGTGGTCTCCCATCCAACTATCTAGGTTGCACCTGAATAGGGACAGTGAGGAGCTCTATTTTATGTGAATACGAAGTCTATTCCAGAGAATTGTCAGTCTCTAGGAGACATCTCTGTCTCTCTAGCATATTATGTTAATGTCTCAGGCTAGGCTGAGATCCCTAGGGTTTGTGACTCTTGTGCCACTTCACTTGCATATGTACAACATTTCCATTAGGGCAGGGTCAGAGATTGCCCTATAGGCCAGGCACAAGTTGCCTCTCAGCAGCCTATAAGATACAGATTAAAGTGACAGGGCTTTAAACCTGTCCATATAGGTCATGGCTTAGAGTCCTTGTATTTTCTTAGTGAGAAACCTCTGAGGTCTCTCCAGCTGCTGCAGGTGTCTGGTGAGGTGCATGTAAATGGGTGCTTTATACTCTATTAGTGAACTGATGAGGGTTGAGTACAGTGGAGTTATAACATCCCTTGACCCCCACTATGCCCTTGCTTATGAGGTGTGCTACATAGAAGTCTTTTCTTACCACTGTGGAAACTTGGTGGTCAAAGTTCAGATTATTATCAACATGTGCTCCCAAGTCTCACACCACTGGATTAGAACTTAAGGGGGTGCTGTCAATATTGTAATTTGTAGGGAATTCCATTTTGCCAAAGGGAAAAATAATGCATTTTGTACATTTAGTTTTAGAAAAGGGCTTTGATACCAATCATTCGTGTTAACTCATCTTGTAATATGATGACAATATTGAGGACCCATTGATTGCTCCCAGTTTGCAATCATCAGCAAACTTGGTAAGCCAGATGCCGTCTAGTTAAGCCTGGATTTCTGAATAATAGATACAAAACAGTTAGGGACCCAGCACAGAGTCCTGTGGTACTCTACTCTGACGGGTCTTCTGGGAGGGTGAAATCACCAGTTTTGACAGAGTGTTTTCTGTCGGTGAGCCAATTGGCTGCCCATCTAGTAACATAAGGGTTAATCCCCACCTGGGAAAGTTTATCAATGATGCCAAAGTGGGGGATTGTGTCAAAAGCTTTGGCAAGGTCGAGATAGGGTGTGTGCACTGTCTCACCTTCATCCATGCCTTTGGTGACATTCTAAAGGAAGTCTTCCAGATTTAATAAGCATGATCTACCATTAACAAAGCCAAACTGGGTTGGGTCTAGTAGTTAGAGGTTGCCTATGTCCTTGTTGATAAGGTCCATAATAATTCTTTCTATGGCCTTGTAGATAAGGCTGGTTAGACTTATGGGTCTGTAGTTCCCAGGGGCAGTTGATGGCCCCCCTTTGTGCAGGGAAATTACTGTTGCTGTTCTCCATTTCGCAGGAAAATAGCCAGTTCCCAAGCTAAATTGTTTAGTAAACAACCTGGGATATTATCTGGTCCCATTGAGGCCATGTTTTTGGCCTTGGTGAGCACAGAGATGACCTGTTCTCTAGAGATACTAGGCAGAGGACTGGTGTTAGGTATCCTTTGGGATATGGTAAGTGGGGATAGGGGGGTGATGTTTGCTCTGAATCTGTCAGCTAGCAGGTTTTCAATATCTTCCAGTGTAGTATGACTGATCCCATCTACAACCAATTCAGCTCATAGCAGGGCATTCCCTTTTAGACTTCAGACACAGTTAAAGAATGCTTTATGATTATCCTTGGCTAGGGATGTGATTTTATTCTGTAAGACTTTACAAACAGAGATGGCACCAAATGGTAAAAAAAAAAAACAAGCGACTTCAACTACCCAAACATAGACTGGGAGCTTTACTCTAGCTCCAACACCCTAGCCCAAAGGTTCCTAGAATTTATAAACTCAAATGCTATGGAACAACTTTTTACCACTCCCACAAGAGGGGAAAACATACTGGACCTGATCATCAACAACATGGGGACTCAATGCTCCAGACCAGAAGTGTATCCCTCACTGGTAAGATCAGACCATAAACTAATCTCACTGGATATTCACATCCCGACCCCACCCCCTGCCCAGAAAACCACAGTGAAAAACTTCTCTAAAGCAAATTTCACATTCCTCAAAACTGAGGTGGAATCCTTCAAAGCCCCCAGGCCTGTGGAAAATACGGCCCAGACAGCAGAATCCTTTATAAACGCATTCTATGAACACCTTCAGGAATGCATGGATCATGCGATCCCAAATAAAACCAAGACCCAATCCTCCAAAGGCAGACGTCCTGTCTGGTGGACCCCAGCCATAAACAAACTATACAATAGAAGGAGGAAGCTACTAAATGATAGAGCAAAATCCCAAAAAGGGAAGGCATCACTGATCAGTATTAGCAAAAAACTACGGGCACACATAAAATTGTCTAAGGCCAGCTTCGAGAGAAAATTGCACAGGACACTAAGGATAATCACAAGGCTTTCTTTAGTTATGTTAGGAACCTGGGTGGTAATTCCCAGATATGCTCAGAATTAGTCCAAAATGACAAAAATACACCGAACCCACAGACATTGCCAACATCCTAGCTGACAGGTTCAGCGCAAACTTCTCCCACCAAAGGGCAAATATCTATCCCAGCAGAGTGCTGCCCCTGACATCTCAGATGCTCAGGTAAGAGCCGCCCTCTCCAAAGCAAAAACACAGCATCAATGGGACCAGATGGTGTCCCGGGCTCGTCCTACATGAACTCCAAGAAGAGCTAAACCCAAACATAAAACTACTGTTCAATCTCAGCCTTACTACAGGATATGTGCCCAAAGAGTGGCATACAGCAACAGTGGTCCCTCTCCATAAAGGTGGTGCCTCAACGGATCCTGGAAACTATCGCCCCATAAGCCTGACTAGCTTGGTCTGCAAAGCTATGGAAAGGATCATCATGGACCTCATAAATAAAGATATTGGGGACCTACAAACACTGGATCCTACCCAGTTCGGCTTTGTTAAGGGCAGATCCTGCCTCTTAAACCTGGTTGATTTCTTTGAAACAGTCACCAAGGCCATTGACGAGGGAAGGTGGTCCACACAGCCTACCTGGACCTCGCAAAAGCCTTCGATACAATACCCCACTCGGGCATTATAGATAAGCTCACCAGCTTAAATATAAACCCCTATGTCACTAGATGGATTGCAAACTGGCTCAAGGACAGAACCCACATGGTTAGAATTGCTGGAGCCATGTCAGACTCCAAACCAGTTACAAGTGGTGTCCCACAAGGCTCAGTCCTGGGACCACTCTTGTTCGGTATATATTTCTCGGAGGTACAGGCCAACACGGAAGGACTGTGGCTGACCAAGTTCGCAGATGACTGCAAACTGGGCGCCATAATCGACTCTCCAGCCGACACAAGCATCCTCCAAAAGGGCCTCATAGAAACAGACAACTGGTGCCAGAGCCATGGCCTCAAGCTAAATGCCAAAAAGTGTATAGTCATCCCCTTTGGCAAAACAAAGTGCCCACAAATTACCACATAGGTGGTAATCCATTAAGTACAGAAGAAGTAATTAGGGACCTGGGGACCCAAGTTGATAGCAATCTCTCATTTGACAACCACGTGGCCAAAGTGGTTAGAAAAACATTTTATATAGCCCACCTAATCATGAAGGGATTCACATCTAGATCAGGGGAGGTCATCATGCCTCTTTACTCATCCCTCATCAGGCCCATAATTGAGTACAATGCCCCTTTTGGATGTACCTTACCAGACACCTGCAGCAACTGGAAAGACCCCAAAAGTACCTCACCAAGAGGATCAAAGGGCTCAAACAGATGCCATATGCTGCCGGTTAAAGAAACTCCAGCTCTACTCAGTGGCATACCGCCTGTTCAGAGGCGATCTGTGCCTGACGTATAAAGCCATGTCCAACCCGGAATTAATGGACATGCTGCACCTCAGAAAATCCAAATCCCATCGAGCTACTCGCTCGAGAGACTTGAACCTCAGCACTGAAATAAATAGGACATGCTGGAGGGACAGATTCATAACCCAGAGGCTCCCTTCACTCTGGAATAAAATCCCAGTCCAGGTTAGGCAGAGTCCCTCATTGACTCTCTTCAAGAGGAATCTTGATGAGTGGATGGGAGATCGTAGGTTTACCCCGGGTATCACTTCTGTGTCACTGTTAGACAGAGGCACAGTATACTAACCTCAAAAAAGGGCATAGCAAAATAAATTTAAAATGGGTGGCGAAAGCAAACACATTCTGGCTAGGCTTATAAATGCCCTAGGGCAGATAGCCTAGTATGAACCTATGAACCTATGAACTAAGTACCTTCTGCCCACCAATGCTCTCCTTTATCTGGGCATTTGGGGAGAAATGTGAAGGCAGTATCAAAGAAATCTTAAAAAACCTTGCAAAAAGAAGCTTTTATAATTTCACAAAAGGCAAATATTATTTCATTAAGAAGTCTGAGTAATGGTAATAACAGAAGAATTGTGTAAGTAGATAAAAGGGGAGGAATCTTTATTACAGACACTGAGGCTTACATAGTCACATAGAAACAATGGTTAAAAATATTATGTTTTACAAACACAAAGACATGAATTGTATTAATGAGGAACGAAAAACTTGACACCATACTGAAAACCTTACACAAGGAGAAATTGCTAGGAAAAAAAAGGTCTTTGAATTTCTGATAGTTATCTTTCCTAAGATGCGCCACGGTGATGCAGCGGTTAGCATTGCTGCCTCACAGTAAGAGGTTCTCTGGTTCAATCCTTGGTTGGGGTGCCTTCTGTGCAGAGTCTGCATGTCCTCCCTGTGGTCGTGTGGGCTTCCTCCGGGTGCTCCGTTTTCCTCCCACATCCCAAAGACATGCTGTAGGTGGACTAGACACTCTAAATTGGCCCTAGGCATGAGTGCATGCATGTGCGTGCCTTCTGTGGAAGGCTGGGCACTGGGCTGGCAACTTGACACCGTAAAACTCCACTGCCAATCATGAGCTGACAGGTGATCCACTGTGGCGACCTCTAACTAGGAAAAGTCGAAAGAAGAAGAAGAAGATGTTTCCTCAGATGCCCCAATTTTTGGCATCCCCCAAGCCCAACAAAAAACTCGGAGATATACCATACTGACCAGTACTAACAGGTGCTGACAACAGCAACCGGTTTCTATTTACTTGGAGCACAAATTCAAAAACCTAACACAAACAACTCCATCCTTCATCCTGGACATCCTTGACTTCCTAAGGAAAATCAAAGATATTAACACTGACAGACATATGATTCTCATTACAACTGACATTGTGTCACTTTATATGGTACTTCCTCAAGAGTACTATACCCAAGCCATGAAAAAAGTACTCAGCAATTACTCCAACCTCAAAAAAGAGGAAATCACATTGATGGAGATGATTTTGGATTTCCTACTTAGAAACAATTATTTTACATTTAACAAAGCTTACAAACAGACAAAAGAAACAGCCATGGAGGCTGCCATGGCCTTTAGCCTGGCTAACATTGCACTTTCCCACTGTGAAAAAGCCACAGCCTACAACTCAGAATTCCATAGCATGACTGGCTGCTGCTACCACCTCTACATGGATGACACTTTTATTTGTTGGAAAGACTCAATACAGAACCTTGGATGGTTCCTAGATTATACAGAAAGGTCCACAAACTTCCTACATTTGACAGTACAACACAGCATGAATAAAGTAGAATTCTTGGATCTCCCCATTCAGAAGAGAGACAGTTATGGCAGACTGGTAGATGACATACAGAAAAACCTGTGTAGGCTGTGGCTTTTTCACAGTGGGAAAGTGAGTTTAATAACTGGCTTAATTACTGGTGTCATTCTAAGGGGATCCAATGTCTGTCTGCCTGGGATGACATGCTTGACAAGCCACGCTGCTTCGCAAGGGACGGCTTGCACCTGTCACCCCTGGGCTTCTGGATATTGGCAAAGGCTCTTGCCACCCCCATAGTGCCTTTTTTAGGCAAGGCTCAAATGATAAACCTACCACCCTAGAAAACAAAAATGGAGAAAAACTAAGGGTAATACTGCTCAATGCCAGAAGTCTAAACCTCAAGATGCATGCCCTCGAAGCCCTCCTCAGTATGGAGAACATCGATGTCTGTGCTGTGACTGAAACCTGGTTCAAGGCTCCTGAGAGCACCCCAGCACTATCAGGTTATACCTCATATCATGCGTTCCGGCCCCAAAATCCGGACCAAACCACAAAAGGAGGGGGAGTATCCATATTCATAAAGGATACCCACACCTCCAGGTTAGTGGCAATGCACGAAGCATCGGAGACCATCCAGGTGCAATTAACCATAGGTAAAACTGCCATACAGTTTGTAACATGCTACAGACCACCTTCTCAAACTCAGGAAACCCACACAGCCTTCCTGAAGACACTGGAGAGTATGAATGTCTCTCCAAACACCATCATATTGGGTGACTTCAACTACCCAAACATAGACTGGGAACATTACTCAAGCCCCAACACCCTAGCCCAAAGGTTCCTTGAGTTCATAAACTCAAATGCTATGGAACAACTAGTCACCATTCCCACAAGAGGAGAAAATATACTAGACCTGATCATCACAAACATGGGGACAAAATGCTCCACACCGGAAGTATATCCCTCATTGGTGAGATCAGACCATAAATTAATCTCACTGGAGATCCACATCCCGCCCCCACCCCCAGCAAAAAAGACCACAGTGAAGAACTTCTCAAAAGCAAACTTCACACTTCTTAAGACTGGAGTGGTATCCTTCAAGGCCCCCAAGCCAGTGGAAACCACAACCCACGCTGCTGAAACCCTTACAAATGCCTTCTACGAGCACCTCCAGGAAAGTATGGATCAAACAATCCCTAATAAAATCAAGACCCTTTCCACCAAAGGCAGGCGCCCGGTCTGGTGGACCCCAGCCATAAACAAACTCTACAACAAGAGGAGAAAGCTACTACATGACAGAGCAAAATCCCTAAAAGGGAAGGCATCTCTGATCAATACTAGCAAAAAACTACGATCACTCATAAAATCATCCAAGGCCAACTTTGAGAGAAAAATCGCTAATGACGCAAAAGACAGTCATAAGGCCTTCTTTAGCTATGTTAGAAACCTGGGTGGAAACTCCCAGATATGCTCAGAATTAGTCCAAAATGATAAAAAAATCACTGAACCCACAGACATTGCCAACATACTGGCAGACAGGTTCAGTGCAAATTTCTCCTCCCTCCCCAAAGGAGAAATATCTATCCCACCAGAGTCTAGCCTTCCAAACATCTCAGATGCCCAGGTGAGAGCTGCTCTCTCTAAAGCAAAAAACACAGCATCAATGGGACCGGACGGTGTCCCCGGCTGTGTGCTACACAAACTCAATGAGGGACTAAACCCACACATAAGGCTGCTGTTTAATCTTAGCCTTACTACAGGATACGTACCCAAAGAATGGTGTACGGCAACTGTGGTCCCACTCCACAAAGGCGGTGCTTCTACGGACCCTGGAAATTACCGCCCCATAAGCTTGACGAGCCTTGTCTGCAAAGCTATGGCGAGGATCATAATGGAACTCATAAATAAAGACATTGGGGACCTACAGACACTAGATCCTACCCAATTTGGCTTTGTCAAGGGCAGATCCTGCCTCTTGAACTTGGTCGACTTTTTCGAAACAGTCACTAAGGCCATTGATGAGGGTAAGGCAGTTCACACAGCCTACCTTGACCTAGCAAAGCGTTGACACAATACCCCACTCGGGAATCATAGAAAAGCTCACCAGCTTAGATGTAAACCCATATGTCACAAGATGGGTTGCAAACTAGCTCAAGGA
Source organism: Protopterus annectens (assembly GCF_019279795.1). Lineage (NCBI taxonomy): Eukaryota > Metazoa > Chordata > Ceratodontiformes > Protopteridae > Protopterus > Protopterus annectens. The sequence continues at coordinate 807,978,176 of NC_056751.1, forward strand.
CAGAACACACAGGGTTAGAGTTGCTGGTGCCATGTCAGACTCTAAGCGGTCACGAGCAGTGTCCCACAGGGCTCAGTCCTGGGCCCCTCTTGTTCGGCATTTATTTTTCTGAAGTGCAGGCAAACATAGGGGGATTGTGGCTGACAAAATTTGCAGATGACTGCAAACTGGGCACCATAATTGACACTCCATCAGACACAGACATCCTCCAGTGAGGTCTCATAGAAATGGATAACTGGTGCCAGAGCCATGGCCTTAAGCTAAATGCCAAAAAATGTATAGTCATACCCTTTGGGAAAAACAAGGTAACCCCTAATTACCACATAGGTGGTAATCCATTAAACACGGAAGAAGTTATCAGGGACCTGGGGACCCAAGTTGACAGTAACCTCTCTTTTGACACTCACATTGCCAAAGTGGTTAGGAAGACCTTCTACATTGCCCACCTGATCATGAAGGGATTCACATCCAGATCAGGAGAGGTCATTGTACCCCTGTACTCTTCACTTATCAGACCAATGATTGAGTACAGCGCCCCATTCGGAATGTATCTTACCCGACACCTGCAGCAGTTGGAAAGACCCCAAAAGTTCCTCACCAAAAGGATAAAGGGGCTCAAACATATGTCATACGATGCCCGACTGAAGAAACTCCAGCTCTATTCAGTCGCATACCGTCTGCTCAGAGGTGATCTGTGCCTGACATACAAGGCCATGTCCAACCCGGAATTAATGGACATGCTCCACCTCAAAAAATCCAAATCCACCAGAGCCACGAGAGCAAGAGACTTAAACCTCAACACGGATATAAATAGGATGCGCTGGAGGGACAGATTCATCACCCAGAGACTCCCTACACTATGGAACAGAATCCCAGACCATGTGAGGCAGAGCCCCTCACTGACTCTGTTCAAGAGAAATCTTGACGAGTGGATGGGAGATCGTAGGTTTACCCCGGGAATCATCTCTGTATCACTGCTGGACAGAGGCACAGCAAACTAATGGGTATAGTATTCTCATCCTAAGGGGTGGTGAAAGCCACACACACTCTGGCTAGGCTTATAAATGCCCTAGGGCAGATAGCCTAGTATGAACCTATGAACCTATGAACCTCAAGAGTACACTTCTTACTTTATGCAACCAGCATTCATCCACAGAGCACTAAGTGTTACTAGATTAAATCGCAAGAAATGAGGATGGCCAGAGTCTCAGGGGAATTGAACACCCTCCTTAAAAATATCAACTGACTACAGAAACAATTTATTGACATAGGGTACCAACAGACCCTGCTTAATAACTTACTAAAGCTAATCAAACTCCTTAAAATAAACAATGGCTCCTTAATTTATGAACTACCAGGAAGTCAGCTCAACAGGCAAACAAGCACCTACAAGGACTCAGTCTTAGAAAAGATAAAACAGAGCAGGATTTTAACTTTTTCCAAGGAAACAGATGCCATACATGATGTTATCTGAAACAAATGGAACATTTTCACTGGCAGCTATTCCATCTCCAAAATTCCTGGTTCAGGACCTAGTTTCATCCTTAAAAGAGAAAAGAGCATCAGAAATTTCATTCAGCACACCAGGGAACTACCATGAGACATGTCCATAACAGGCACATACCTCTGTGAAAGAAAAGGATTCAGTTCTATATATTCACATGCAAGAAGAACTGCTTCGATAGTCCTAACACTAAGAGGAAATTCAAGGGCAGGACTAGGGTAACCTGTAATAATGACTTTGTTGTATACAGAGCAAACTGTACCAATGTAAAGTCTTCTACATATGCAAAACTACCAAGCCACTGAAAAGAAAGATGTTAAAACATTTTTTTCAAACATAAAGCACCAAGAACTGAATAACCCTCTTTCAAAACATTTGTAGCCCTGTAAGAATGCCAGCTTCTTATTTTGATTTCATGTGGTAGGAAGGATCACTAGCAAACTGCTACAACGGATTCTAACTCTGTAACATAAAAGCAAGAATTTGAATGGCAAGCTTACTGACCCCCTGGGCTCAATGTAACATGTTGCACTCAAAATGTTCTGTAAGTAAAGAAACTGGACAACAGCAACTTTTATCAGCACACCCAGAGACTTAAACATTCTGTTTTTGTCTGCAATTTCTTTATCAGATACACTCCTCCAGTTATTTTTTGTATATATGGCTTAAACAAACCTCAAACCTAGGTGCTTTGGATTTCCCTCTCTCTTCCCCCCTTGGCTGACCTGGTGTGACTCAGTTTGAACTTCACATTTACCTACACTAACATACTGCAGCTCCTGAATAACGGTGTCTACAGGATTGCAATTGGAAAACACAACAAAAATTGTTTCTGCCAGCAATTAATCAGATTGAACTTCACATTTACCTGCAATAACATATTGCAGCTCCTGAATAACGGTGTCTATGAGATTGCAATTGGAAAACACAACAAAAATTGTTTCCCCCAGCAATTAATCAGAGTAGGTTACACATATAAAAAAAGATTTGTTAAGCTTTCTCTTACAGTGCTGTGTAATTAAGCAAGTCACCATTTTGGTCAGCCATAGGGCTCTTTTCTACTTGAGTGTTTACATCCTTCCCCTGTAACTAAAGTACACTGACTCTTACATTTGTCTCTCTGACCCTAATTTTTACAGGTATAATTTGTACCTTTCTGGTTTCTAACACTCAGACACAGACTCCTGTTGAAAGTTTTACTTACTTGTCTGACATTTGAACAAGTAACCCTTGTAAAAGTCCTCAAAATTGTATACTGTTGGTCTGTCTTTCCTGCTAAACATAAGTAAAATTAAAGTGCTGAGTGCAAGTAACATTACAGTGCTGAGTGCAGATTTTAGGCCCTTACATTCAACTTACCTCTGGTGTGGTGTCTTGAGTCAATCAAGGTATTCCTCTAACCACTCCTACTGCCTTCTCCCCCCCCCCCTTTTCTTCATACAGGTTTAACTGCTACAACTTAGTACAGGCATTGGTTCATCCCTGCTCTGCTTGCCCTTGCTCCGTTCGGGCTTGCTTTGCACCCCACCCTACCCCCAAATTCCTCTGGCCCCTGCTGTTGCTACATTTATCGGTACTAGACCACACCCCACATTTTTAAACCAATCAGTAACAACTTGTCACTCAACAGCACCACCTTCAACCTGATACCACCAGTCCTCCAACTCTACTATTCCTTTTGCCTAAGTTTCAAGTCCCATTCAGTAGGTATGCTATCACCCAAAATACTCTTATTAACTCTACTTCTACCCCTTTTACTCATCCCATATCTCCTAACCACTTACGAATATCAGGATCACCCAGGTTTCCACTACCCTAAATTCCAAACATCCATCCCATCTACAACAGATAATAATGCACCCTTACTCACTCCCCTCATGCTTTCCTCCTTAACCCCTAAATACTACCATCTTACTAGACCTAGTTACATTAGTCCTAAAACTAGACATTATTACAAAACTTTATTCAAAATCTTAAGACTCATACTCAAGATACACTACAACCTCACAAAGGATGGCGACATCCTCCCAAACCCTGGTCCATCCCCACCTGTTGGCCCTAATCCCCCTACTATATCCCCTACCATCACAGCTCCAACATATAGACCTCCTAACTCACTGCTGGTCTGCCATCTAAACATTAGGAGTGTAAATAACAAAACTCAGCACCTGCATGCCCTCTTAGCTGTTCATTCCCCAGATATATTATGCCTAACAGAAATGTGGCTACAGCCTGCCACCAAGGACCATGAGATTCTGCCACCAGGGTATAGTATGTTCCGACTAGACCATACCACCAGAAAGGGTGGTGGGGTTGCCATACTTTACAAGTCTACCCTATCTGTCAGCATAGACACCCAACAACCACCCCAGTTCAATAATGATGAAATTCTTATCTCAAAACTACAAATTAACAAAAACAAAAATGTAAACATTGTCTGTGTCTATATTCCTCCAGGGAGGAACACAGAAACCTTAGAAGACTTCTTATATTGGTTATCAACTACCCCCAAGAAACAATTTTGCTGCGGGATTTCAACACTGACTGGAACAGTTGCTCTTGTGAAACCCCCACAACCCACATAAACCTCTATGGATTTACTCAAATCATAACCTCCCCCACCAGGATAAGAAAACCCAATAACAAGGAAAGTACCTTAGAGTGGATACTTGTCAATACCCATCTTCAATCTTATAAATCAGGCACTTTGCCTGATGACCTAAGTGACCACTGACTCATCTATGTAATCAAGCTCAAAGTAGACTGCTCCTACCAACCTACCTATAAAACATTAATAAACAAGAAGAATTTTATTCTCACCAAGTTTCAAAATGAACTTAAGGCATGCAACTGGTCAGTACTAAAAAGTCTCCCCCTAGATGAACCAGTAGCATACTTTAACATCAAATTCCTTGCTATTCTTAACTCCCATGTTACCAGCTGCTCTATTAGAACCAAAGTTAATATTGCACCAGGGCTTTCTAAAGAAGAACATCCAAAATTTCGCTCATAAACAAAGCATGGGCCACCTACCGAAAAGCAAAAGCCCCACTTCATCAACTAAGATTCAGACAGCTAAGGAATGACACCAAAAAATCCATAACCTTAGACATAAAGAACCACTGCTACCATCTACTGCAAAAACACCAAAACAAACCTCAAAAGTTCTGGGCAGGAATAAACAAACTACTCCACCAAGGCCAAATGGCCACTCCACCCCCCCTCAGCTTCCCAACAAAAATCCCCAGTAGACATTGCTAATAACTTCAACAGCCTCTTTACAGAGACTATCCAGTCTCTAGCAAGCCAACTCTCTCCCAGTGCCTCTAATTCTAATGTAGCCACATCCAGTACCCAAACATACTTTACCTTCCAACCTGTTCCTACTCAACGTATTCATTCCCTACTTAAGAAACTAAGACCCACCACCCTGGCTGCTGACCTCCACCCAGCAGACTATCTGCGAAAGGCTGCTGACACCATAGCATACCCCATCTCAGTCTTGATCAACAGAGCTATATCTGAAGCTACTGTACCCACTATATGGAAAATCTCCCATGTCATACCTCTCCATAAAGAAGGCATTTCCACTGAACTGTCAAACTTTAGACCCATAGCTATTCTGTCATCTGTAGCTAAAATAATGGAGAAGTGTGTACACCTACAGCTCATGCACTACCTCACACAGAACAAGCTGTTGTACAACTTTCAGCATGACTTTAAGCCACACCACAGTACTACTTCTGCCCTCCTCTCTTTCTCTAATGTCATTAACCACAACCACAATAATAACAAACTATCCTCAGCACACTTTCTAGATCTATCCAAGGCTTTTGATATGGTTGACCACAAAATAATTATAAATACTTTGAAAGCCTTCTCCTTAAACAACCATGCACTCCAGTGGTTTCAACCCTACCTGCAGGGCAGGCAACAGGCAGTCCTATGGCAGGACAAGCTATCATCTCGCTTACCCATCACATTAGGAGTCCCCCAGGGCTCGATACTAGGACCCCTTCTTTTCTCCATCTTTATCAACGACTTTCATTCAGTCATCCCAGATGCTACCTGCATTCAATATGCGGATGACTCTACCTTGATTTGTTCTGACACCTCACCAGCTACTTTATTCACATTAACCCAAAATACCTTCAATACAGTGTAAAAATGGGTCTCCAATCAACATCTAATCCTAAACCCCAACAAAACTAAGTTGCTCCTCTTCTCCCCACACATGCAGGACCCACTTGCCATCCTTCAACATAACTGCTAACAATGGCACTATCATCTTCCCAGAAGCCCAAACTAAATTACTGGGTGTCATAGTTGATAACAACCTGAGTACTCAATTGTATTTATTACTGCTTGGTGCAACTCATTCTAAGCCTTTTAGTTTAAGCACTTGGGCTTAATGTTTTACATTAAGAAGGTTTGTGGTCTGCACTGTAGTGGCAGAACAGGTAGCTTGCATCCTTCTAAGTTGGAAACTGCTGACTGAGGGCTCAGTGTCTGTTATTCTAAAAGTGTATTAGTTCTGGTTTAAGCACTTGGGCTTCAGGCCAATTATTTTACATTAAGAGGGTTCGTGGTCTGCACTCTTGTGGGAGGAGAGGCTGGACTCTGCCCTTCTGAGCTGGGAATTTCTGGTTAAAGGCTTATAGTGCTTGCATATTTGAATTGCTTCTTACTGAAATTGGTATACCTTGCTTGCTGTAACATAGACTAGATCCAGGCCTGCTGAATCTAGCTTTGTTTGTATGCTTGTTGTTTGTTTGCTTGTTATTTCCCTGAAACGCTAATTCCACCTAAAACGCGTCTTTTCAGCTCTTCTGTGGATCCCTAGTGATATCTGCATTGCTTACTGTACTTATTTCCTTGTTTCACTTGAAAAAAAGTTACTGTTTGTTGTTTTTGCATTTAAGTTACCTGTAACACAGTCGCAGGCTACACACTCAAGTGCGCTAGCCTCCTCTGTGTATTTAAAGTAATTTAAGCTCTGCATTTCTGTTTCTAAAAAAAATAAATAAATAAAAAAAAATTCCTTGTTTTCCTGCCTTTCTGAACTAGTCTAGTCCAGTTTTCAGGCTTTGCTGAATTCAGGACTGAGGTAAAGGTTCCTGTGTTGCCCATATCATACTTGGATTGTTAGTTAGGCTTCCTTGTTCACTTTGAGAGAGGGAACTCTGAGCAGCCTATCTGTCCCTGTAGGAGTGGTCCCAGCCCAGCAACTTGTAGCTCATTGGCCATTTTGGGCTAATTTCTATCCTTTTTGATCTCCCTGGTATAAAAACCGCTTAGTGCAGTTTTGCGCTTGTATACAGCTCAGCAAGCTCCTCGTGGTGCCCTGCAGAGTCCTACAAGCGGCTGAGAGATAAAAGAGAGACTTTGGACTTGAGTAAGTATTGTTTTTGCTTGTTTCCCTGAAGCGCTAATTCCGCCTAAAACGTGGCTTTTCAGTGCTTCTGTAGATCCCTAGTGATATCTGCATTGCTTACTGTACTTATTTCTTTGTTGCACTTGAAAAAAGTTGCTGTTTGTCGTTTTTGCATTTAAGTTACCTGTAACACAGTCGCAGGCTACACACTCAAGTGCGCTAGCCTCCTCTGTGTATTTAAAGTAATTTAAGCTCTGCATTTCTGTTGTTTCTGAAAAAAAAAAAACACACGAAAAAATTCCTTGTTTTCCCGCCTTCCTGAGCTAGTCTAGTCTAGTTTTCAGGCTTTGCTGAATCCAGGACTGTGGTAAAGGTTCCTGTGTTGCCCATGTCATACTTGGATAATTAGGTGGCTTCCTTGTTCACTGTGAAAGAGGGAACTCTGAGCAACCTATCTGTCCCTGTAGGAGTGGTCACAGCCCAGCAACTTGAAGCTCATTGGCCATTTTGGGCTAATTTCTATCCTTTTTGACCTCCCTGATATAAAAACCGCTTAGCGCGGTTTTGCGCGGGTTTGTGCACGGTGCAGCACTGTTTAGCTGAGGTTAAACTATTCCAGGCTCCATGAAGTCTGCACTTCAGTTTTTCACTTGAAACACTTCAACCCAGCACTAGAAATAAGGCAATTTAAGACCGGCACTTACTAAAACTCACTAAAACTAGCACTAGCTTACAGCTTACACTTCAGCCCTATACTCAGGAAGTATAAGGCTCTTTACTCATCCAATCAGCAATACAGTCCCAAGCATCTATTCAGGCATGCTCAAGGGACAGCTTCAGGTGTGCTCTCGGGTCTAGTTGGTGAATCTAGGCATCCTGAGGCAATGTTACAATTGCCTCATGTACACAGACAACCCCCTCCTCCTCCCAACCAACACAAACATATGTGAGAGATGCAGCTACACAGCCAAACTGGAGGCTAAGCTCTCTCAACCCACGACTGGATCAACCAGTCACAAGGAGAAGGGCAACACTAGCACCACATTACCAGACTCACATAGACCAGCCATAGCTGCACTAGAAAACAACTCTCAGAAACATGCAAAAACATACTCAGAGGCTCTAAATAAGAACCTGCCTAAACAACAGAGACCTCCTAAGCATACACCCAAGCAACCCCCACCCCACAACAGAAACCAGGTAACACATACGTCACAATGTCAGTGTGCCAAGCAACAACAGCCCCTAAGGCTAAATAACACACCTAACACACTAGTAATTGATGATTCTATCATCAGGCACACAGACGTCCCACTCATTAGACTGAACAAGGAGAAGGTTACCGTAAGCTGCCTGTCGGGCGCCAGAATCTGCCACATAACACATGCAATCAGGTCACTCCACAACAAGTACAAATATGACTCTCTCATTGTACAAGTTGGCATAAATGACCTGAGACGTACCTCCCTGGACTACATGAAAAGAGACATTTAAACTATCTTGGAAGGAAAAGATGGTTCTTGCACTAAGGTGTTCCTTTTATCTAAGTTTACTTCTTAATTTTAATGTTTGAATTTAAAAGTACTAGACAAGGCTGGTTTGGTTTAACATCACACTGTTACTGATTTAATTATTGCATTCTAGATGTATTCCTTCCGCGTCTATATCATAACATTGACAGTTTAGGTTGTCGAATGCTAAATCATTGACATCTAAGCATCAAACTCTTAAAATAGCAAACGGCCACATCATTGAATTCTTTCTTCAGGAAAGAAGTTGGGTGGCCATCTGTAAACAAAATAAACAAACACACCCAAAACCCCTAACTAAATATGCCAACTCCGAGATCGCTCTACATTGGGGAAAGGGCAAATCCCTGATAACGGCCGTACAAATTTTTCCCGAGGAAAGAATTCGATGATGTGGCCATTCACTATTGTAAGCGTTCGACGCTTAGGTGTCGATGATTAAGCATTTGACAACCTAAGCTGTCGACAGTTCAATAGGAACCCTTCCTTTATACACTTCCAATCATTAATCTGTAAAATTAACCATGTAAAATGTACCTAAAAGGTATTCTAAATCCCTCTAACCACTCCTCTAGCAAAAATCCTTTGCCAAGCAGCAGTATGTAGAGCCATCATGCTTAAAGGTTTTACACAATGCAGTGGCCTCTGTTATGCAGTTCATCAGGACCTCTTTTGGTTGCTAATTAACCGCCTCCATGTTATAACAAGTCTTCTCATTTTTATCATGTTTTTATTTTATTTGCATCATTTATCTTTATCATTTTCTAGTTTTTAATTGTGTACAAATCCAGCAAACTTCATCACATTTTCCCAAGGCTTGCAGCCGATAAAAAAATAGCTAAACTCCTTATGCTTATCTTATTCAAATCTTTAACCTCTCTGTCTCACTCTTCTCAGGCATTGTCCCACCAGCATTCAAACATGCATTTATATTATCTCTGCCTAGTCACTTCTAATGGGTTGAAGGATTATAGACCTATTTCTGTGTCATAGTACCAAAATATTTGAAAAACCTTTATGCAAACAACTACTTTCACACATTAACAGCTAAGGCTCATTATGTGATGCACACTGTGGCTTTTGCGATACCTTCAGTACCTTTACTGTCACAGTAATGACCACTGATATCATTTATTGCAACCTGACTGATGGACTTATTACTGCAGGTCTCTGTTCAAAGTTCAAAGTAAAATTTTATTGTCATTCAGATCATATAGAAAGTGCACAGATGAACAAAATTATGCTTCTCTAAGCTCGTGCAAATGTAAACACAGAAACAATACACATCAACAACAACCACAACAACAACAAGAGTCCAAGCCATGCAATGGCTCCAAAGCTGCAATAGCCATGCATGACCCTTCACAGTGGTGATTACAGTGACCACAACAATCCACACCATCCACACCATCACCAGCTCCATCCTCAACACCAGCAATGTCCCAAGTCTCAGACCTATCTCTGACTCAGCAGAAGTCCAATTCAGACTCACATCGCAACATTTATGCTACCTGCATTCAGAGTACCTCCACCACCCACAGGCCTGAACAGCAAACAAAATGACCACAGTAACTGCAGCAATCCATGCCAACATTATCTCCATCTCAATCACAGCAACGATCCAAAATCACATACCAGTCCCTCCAACTGAACAGGGTGATCAGGTGATTTCAACTGAACAGAACCCAAATCTGGATTACATCCCAACCAGTGGAACTCTGCAAACAGCCATGGTTGGCCCAACTATAACCGAAAACAGTCCAACAATCTCCAAACACAAGAAAATCCACAAGACCAAGCAAGAATACCACGGAGACAAACCGCACATTTGACCAAGTGAAAACAGACTCCCAATGGATGAAAAATCAACAAACAATACAGAACACACAAAAACGCACATCAGGAGCTGGAGTAGCCACTGTCACACAGAGTGCCAACATCTTAGCTTCACTAAAAAAATCCATTTGGCTTTCAGTGCCTCAGAGGGGCACTTTTCTTGTAATTACTCTAATTTACAAGATTCTAAAGCACAGTCACTGCCCCCATTTAAGAGTGAAACTACCTTTACAAGACAACCCTTATGAACTCAGAAGTACACAGGACAATGATTTTTCTTATGTACACTCTCCAATTAAAACTGCTATAGGTAAGACAGCCTTCTCTAGATTGTGACCTATTATCTGAAACCACCTGCCTACTGATATCAAAAAACTAGAAACCATTAAAAGCTTCAGAGATGCACTTAAACAGCATCTCTTTACTGAATCTATGTGCAAATGCTACCACAACAATGATTAGGTAACTTACCACCAAATATCATGGATAACAGAATAAATTTAAGAAACATTTCTCAGCTTTTTAAAGTGGCATAACATTTCATATGTATATAAGAATTTATGTTTATGCATTACATGAATGATTGAATTGAATTTTATGTATACCTTGGCTTGTATCTTTTATTTATTTTTCTTTGTTTTTCTTTTAATACATTCTAACTGCATCTTTTAATCTTACCCTATATGTTTTGAATCTTATCAATATGTTCTGAATTTTGCTATATGCTTTTCTAATATATAATGTTGTTGGTTACAAAAACCATAATGTATTTTCTGCTATTTGACCATGGCTCATGGCTGAAAAGGGTTAACAGACTAGGCCACTTACCCAATGAACATATAGTAAATAAATAAATAATACATTATTTTATTAATATTTGTTGCTACAATTTTAAATTAAGCTGCTGATATGATGAAGTCAGAAGGTAAAAGCATTTTTGATTACCAGCAAAAAAATGAAAATGAAACAAATATCCACAGATTATACCCCAGCTCTGAAAAGTATGTTGACACTAAGGTTAAAAATTGAGATGCAAACATTTCTTATATGAACCTCCTGTAATCTCAGAAATATGATTACACCAATGTTTGGCTAAAAAAAAACAATATCTTTTTTTGTGGTTTGATTTATGACAAGGAGTAATAGAATATCTGAGCAACCTTTTCAAATACTAGTGAAAGTAGTGCAAACTTAGTCTAAAGAGTGACCTGGCTAAGGAACACTCCCCTCTATGGTCCAGTCACAATTCACAAGCAGACTAAGATGTTTTTAGCACACCAGTTACAAACTACATTTACCCTCCATTAGAAACCATCAATCAGCAGACTGTGATGTATCTTACTTTTTCATTACCCTTTGATAGAACAATATACAAAGACCCTAGAAAATGCACTGCTCAGAAGGATTCTGTAAATTTGAGTAAGACCATGTAATCTGAGCGAAAGCTCTCATCTTGTGTCTGCTTGAATGTTTTCTCTGTTGTAATAAATATTTTCAAGGATCAAAAAAGAAATTAGCCTGTGGAAATCATTTTGACAAAATATACTGAATTACTTTAATTTCTACAGAGTGTTCTTAACTGAGTGATTTGCCTATTACTTGTATTGTGCATCTAAATTAAGTTTCTTTTGAGATGTATTGATTACTATGTATGCACATTTGATGTGAGATGTATATTCAATGAGATAGTGAAGACTATTTTGAAAAGCTATAACAACTTCATATATTTTTGGCAGGAGTAGTTCATAATATTGAAAACTTAAAATATTGAAAACTCAGAGTACTGAAAATGGGAAGCTGTCCTTAACCCACTGTTGTGTGATGCCAGAGCTGGTATTAGCTTGCCCCTCCCCCCGTATTGTAAAAGGTTTCAATATTTTCAGTTTTCAATATTATGAACTACATCCATTTTGGCATCTATTCATTAATAATGCATTAATTGACTTTGTGGAAGCACTGTAGTGGGATATGCAAGTTCAGGATGGTAAATAAATGACACAGAAAGGATGTGGGTAGCTTACATATATCCTGAGCTAGACAGATTTGTTTGTTTGTTCCTGCAGTTATGACTGTTAGCAGTATTTGCATATTGATCCTGATGTTTCTAGAATGGTAGCCTCTGCATTAAGAAATAAGGTATCATCTGCAGGCTCACATGAATTACAGGGTGAACACAGTCAATCGGCCAATCTGAGAGGCACATTCTACCAGGTATTGCAGATTTTATTTTGTGACTTTTGAAAAATATGCCATATTTTTTCACATTTGCTTTAATAATGCATCCGTGGACTGGCATTAATAATATAAATGTACACCCATGTACTCAGATGACCGTAGTACAAATTACAGAAAAAAGGAAATGGATAACACACTAACAGCCTGAAATATATAAATTTGTTTCTTCTAACAGTTATGAGTATTAGTAATATTTCAATATTAGACAGCAATATCTGAAGAATAGTATCTCCACATTGGGGTTACAAAATGACATCTAGAAGCTGACATTATATGGTATGATTGTGCATTTACTGTGTAATGTACAGGGTTGGACTTACTAAAAATGTATGTGGAAAGTTATTGAAATATGAAGTATTTCCATATTTCCATTAATAATGTAAAAATGAGAGGTAGGTGGTGTATTTGGGGCCTACATAAGCAGTGGATATTAAAAAAGTGACAAAAATGACAGTAAAAGAAGTTGAATTAGATAATCACATCCAGGGATATGACTCTATTTGAGGCACAAGTTATTATTTTTAAAAATATCCAACCAAACTTTCTCATGAAGGCTAGGTTGTGGAGAGCTACATGACATGTGCAAGCCGATATAATTTTCTCAGAATGCACAGTGAAGCTGTCACATTGGGATCTACAGAGCTTAAGTCACTGAAAAATATTTGCAAAATGCTATGAAAAATCTGAAATATTTTCCATAATTCAATTTTTAATGTAATACTGTTGGGCTAGGGAGTAGCATATACAAGAAGTTACTGTTAATAAATATGTTACAGTAAAACATGGCAAGTGACATGAACATGTCTAGAGATACATGTTTCTTTGAAAGCTGTTATGAATGTTAGCAATATTTTTGTATCTGCATGACTATAATCAAAGAATTGCCATCTACAGACAAACAAATGCTGCCATCTGATATACAGCAGTAAGGCACAAAGCTTTGCCTCTAATACTTGATATCTGACATGCACACTTTCATAGACTAATGATGTTCCTTTGAAACACAGTAAAAATGATATGCAAAATTCATATAAGTTATCTAATGTCAGAAGCAAAGCAGTTGGGCTGTGGGAGCAGCATATAAAAAGATGGATTGTATCATCAAGGAGACAGATTCCAGAAGGAAGGAGGTGGCACTTCTATAGCAGAAATTTCAGTGTGTGAGACAAGCAAAAAAAGTATTAATGGATGAGCTGCAGCTTGTAAAGAATGATAACTTTAATGCAGAACAGACTGTGATCGTGGAAACGTGTGCTTCCATGAAAGGACAAGGGATGTATAGCCCAGCATATAGCAGCTGTAAAAGTGTTATGTTTCAGTGAAGAAACTGATAAACTAAATTGTAATCTAGGCAATGTAAATAGAAAGCCGATTTCTAAACTGCAGACTAGAGTACAGAATAGCAGAAAATTTGAGCCTTAAAATATTCCAGCACAGTTACAAACAATTTCATCTACCCAAAAGCTAGAGAAATGTAAGGCAGTGAAAACTGACAAAAAAGGCATGATATAGAGGGTGTATAATGGTGGCCATCATACCCAAGACATAACAAATCAAGAACACTCTAAACTTCACGTGAGACAAACTGTGTCACAGCAACCTAGTAAAACTGAAATCCAGAAGAGCAACTTTTGAAAATGTGCTACCCCAAGCTACTCTTTCTCTAACAGAGAAGATTCCGTTTTAAACAGTGGTCAAAATCATCTTACCTTGTGAATCTTTGTAGAGCTCTTGTATTTCTTTGCAGCTTTTTACATTGCCAGTGGGGAGTTTAGAGTTAGAACCTTTAAAAATTAAGAGAAATTAAATCTTAAGCAGTGCATTTTCTTTTAATTTAATATTAGGAATACAGACAAGTAATGTGATTCTCTGTATTACATCATCCACATTGCAGAGTTATGTATGCCACCAATCAAGTAATACTTATGCAAGCATAACATTAATGTCTCGCAAGTTGAGACTCGTGTCTGTCTTACAATAGCTACCCATCTATAGCTACAAGGCTCCCCAAATTAATTTACAAAAGCACACTGTAAAATATTAACATAATGTAAGTATCCACAAATAAAGGCTTAGAAGCTGGGAAATTTAGGTTTAATTATTTTTTTTTTCTTAGACAAGACAATAATTTCCAGCTGAACATGTATGTCTAATTGTACAGAATTTCAAAACAGCTTTTGTATTGTTGGAACACCTCTCTACTGAATATAATCCTGTCTAGGTCTCAGAAATACCAGTAGTTGGGCAAACATGTCCGATCTAGCTGTATTTGTCTCAGCCAAATAAAAACGGTTAGATAAACATAGACATGCTGAAGCAACTACTACCAGTCAAACTTTTAAAAGTATTTGCATGTGTGCCATGCTAAACTTGTCATTCATTCCCTCTATTTATAAAATGAGCGTCTCCTTCATTGCTACAGCTCTGTAGCTCTTGTGTTTGTTAACACTTTGTGCAGGCATGTTATGGTAATTATTCTTTACTTCACTGCAGTTTTCTTTCTGTTACTTCAGGTATCCCATTTCATTTTCTTTCTGCTAGGGTTGTCACCTTTTCAAATGTGCAAAGAGGGACATTTTTTACAGAGATGTGAGATTTTGCAAGACAAATTATATAGTGGCAACCAGTGCAAAGATCTAAATTTCACCTTTTTGCCAAAATAAAAGCTGGAGTTTTGTAGAATTTGAATAATTTCTATTGCTTCATATAATAGTAAGATGTTTCAGATACAAAATAATTGTTTTATGCAACTATTAGGGGAACCGTAAGAAATATTTTTGTCCTAAAGTCTCAGGACATTTGTCATTTTTCATATTAACCATCTTCTTCCACATCTCATGACTTTTCTGATATTTTCTTGTTTCAGTGTGATTATTTTAAAATCATACAGTATTTCTTGCTAGCCCCTTTGGCCATCAGACAGCATGTATTTAAGCTGGGATTCAAGAACACGGCCTATCACCATTGCCATGCCAAAGCTTGCCCCATGTCTGCCATGCTGATGTCCCAGACGAGGCTGGAAAGGAGAATGGCAGACTCTAGCATGGAACGGTGCTGTGAAGTATCACTGGTGAGGTACGTTGTCACCCCTACCAACACAATGACACAATGCTCCTGAGATATGATTCCTGGACGTGAGTCACTATTCAACTCATTTATAAAGTACATGAGGCAGTGCAAATACCCATTTTGTTTACTTATTTGTGTTACGTGTATCTTTTATAAGTATTTTGTATTTTTACAAGGTAAGTGTGCTGGTGCCCAGACTGATTCACTTACAACCCAAGCTTACAATACAGCATATACAGAACTAAGTGCAGAAGCACTTTCCTCCACCCAATCAAATACATCAGTAGTGAGAGAAAAAGTGGAAAAATTAGAAAGTGCATCAATATACTCACCGAACCAGTGCTCAAATGAACTGCTACATCAATTAAAAACTTTAGGAGCCAAAGGCTTTCATCGAAGTGTGGAAGCACTGCACTAAAGAAGCATTTGGATGCAACTGGATGGTGCAGTGGTGCAGAAGTAGGGCTGTCGCCTCACAGCAAGAGGTTCTCCGGTTCGATTCTCATCTGGGGTGCCTTCTGTGCAGAGTCTGCATGTCCTCCCTGCATTCATGTGGGTTTCTTCTGGGTGCTCTGGTCTTCTCCCATGTTACAAAGACATGTGTCTGAGCATTTCTCCCTAGGCCTCCACTGAAAATTAGCTTTGTTCCAAGTCAGACTTTCCCAGTTAACAAATGTTAAATAAATAAATAAATAAAATTTCAGCTTCTATTAGAACACAGACCTAGACTCTGCAGACCGCCATTCCGGTCAGACATGTAGTAAGGGTGGATTGCAGGTGGCAGCTGCCTCATATGTAAGGTTTTAAGAGATACACTTGGTAGATGCTGATGGTGAGGTACCAGACACAAGTACGTGACCATTTCAAACAAGACTACAAATACAGTATCCGTATTCAGAAATTAATGTTGATATTCTTATTAGTAGTCATGGCTAAAGCACTGAATGTTTTGTTGTGTGTGGTATTTTAACTGTAATAAGTCATCTGCTACAATTTCAGAGCAGAAGAGTCTTCTTATTGATTTATTTATTTATTTATTCATTTACCTACTTATTCATTTGATCCTCAGCATTTTCTTCTTCTTTCTTCAACCTGTACGTGAGGAGAATGCCAAATCAGGGAACTGCACAGGGTGCCAGAAAGTCTAGCTATGGCTTTGATTCTGGATGCTCTGACGCTAAGCTATTGAAGTAGCTGAGAACTCGCTAAAGTATTTTAAAGCATTATGGCTCCCTCAGGTATGTAATATATCTGATAAAGCAATAGGGACATAAGTACAAGAAAATATATATTTCTATTAGCTAAACAAATTAGTTTAAAATACAGAAAATATAGGCATCCATTTTTAAATCCAATATAGCACCTGCATGTATGGATGGAAAAATACTTTACAAGCCCCAGGGCTACAGTCCACTTATTATTGGGTCAGGGCCTCATGATAGCATTTTTGTTTCCTGGTGTCCACCTTACCAGTGCAGTTTAATGATCATGACTCGTAAGTAACATGTTTTGTCCTTTATGTCATATTCCCGGTGGCTGAGTGCTAGCTGATCATAGCCCACTGCTTTAGATTACAGTTTCTTTGTATGTGTATGCTGATTGAGCACACATATACATAAACAGTGTGGGGGGGGGGCGTTTTAAGTGTGTGTTAGGTCATCAATGAGCCTGAGTATGTGTAGTGCTAGGTTTAAGTGGTGACCTCTGTGTACACGAGTTTTTGCTGTGTGGTCATAAGGGTGAGTTCAGAGTAAGTCCATGGGGGATTAGACTGATTGCTTCAGAGTGACTGTGTGTGTGTGTGTGTGTGTGTGTGTGTGTGTGTGTGTGTGTGTGTGTGTGTGTGTGTGTGTGTGTGTGTGTGCGTGTGTGCAGATAGGGTAGTGAATCTGAGTTGTAGTGGAACTGCTTGTGATTTGTGGAAGTGCTTACACGGTGTGTGTGTGTGTGTGTGTGTGTGTGTGTGTGTGTGTGTGTGTGTGTGTGTGTGTGTGTGTGTGTGTATTGGTAAGCAGTTCCATTTATGTGATTTTAATAAAAAGTCTGACACTGATATTGAGATCCACTACCAATGCAGCTGCCAAAGGGCATCTGAAATGCCCAACAGCCTGCCTATATAGCATACTTCTTGTTTTCCATTCATTTGCTCAATAAATTTTGAATGACAGCCAGAGCCATAGTGTACAGGGATAAAGCCCTAAGTATGGCCAAAGCAACCCAGGTTTGATTAGTGACACAGGCATCTGAGGTTCTGGCAGGGATGGCTAGTGGGGGGAGGGCTTTCTTCAAGGCATTCCAAGTAGGGAGGCATAATCCATAGAGGGGAGTAACTCTCAGATGTAACAGATAAATGCAAAGAAAGAGACATACCAAAGGGTAGGTCATAAATAGAAAAATCCACTGGTGGAAGCAGTCAGTGGCATGACCACCAGGATTTCCTTAGCTCCTGCACTGGCCCGAGCCCTAGAACAGAGACAGACCAAGCGCAGTTGAACAGGCTGGTAGACCCTGCAATGGACAGGTGCACTAGGGTAGCTTGAAGTTATGTAGCAGAAGGGAAGCAAAAAGTAAATAAATTAATAAATAATTTTTGAGTGATTTGAGTTTTACTTTTTCTTCTATTTCTATACTTAGTGAATTTTAATGATTCACATAGACACGCAGGTAGGTGCATGCATGAATATGGGTGTGCCTTCTCTGAAGGTTGGGTGTTGGGCTGGCAACTCGGCACCGTAAAAATCCACTACCAATCAATAGCGGACTGGAGTTCCGCTGTGGCGACCCCTAACCGGAAAAAGCCGAAAGACACAACAAGAACAACTACCCTATAGTTAAATCAAATTGCAGTTCTGCTGTATAATTATTCCTTTATGTAGTCTGTTTTCTTTTTGTGCCTTACTACTGTGTCAGATCCAGGTTCGGCTCTTTTGGTAAAAACAATATGTACATTGTTAAATTAGCCATATGCTTATAATATTTTAAAATGATAGATTATTTGAATACACTCTATTCTCCAAAATCAGTTATTTTAAATGTCTAAGTGCCTGTTTCTAAAGAACCATTGTTATACCTTGTTATATGTATATAAATGTTAACTAATATATTAATTAATCATGAGACTGTGTTCAATTCATGTCCTCCCCGTGGTTGGGTTGTTGTATCTTTCGGCTTTTCCCGGTTAGGGGTCGCCACAGCGGAACTCCGGTCCGCTAATGATTGGCAGTAGATTTTTGCGTACCGAGTTGCCAGCTCTGATGCACAACCTTCAACAAAGGTACGCCCAATCACGCATGTCTCCACACAGAAGACGCTTTAGCTGAGAATTGAACAGGACGTCTTACTGTGAGACGACAACGCTACCACAGCACCACCACCGCAGCATTTGTTGGGTGGGCGTTCGAAAGACATGAGTAAATGGGCATGCCTTTGTTGAAGGTTGAACGTCGAGCTGGCACCTCGGCCTTCATCAAAATCTACTGCTAATCATTAGCGGACCGGAGTTCCGCTGTGGGGACCCCTAACCGGGAAAAGCCAAAAGACAACAACAACAACAACTGTGTTCAATTCATGTTTCAGAAACTTTAACATGTCCACATTTAAAAAAAAATGGTTGCACCAACTAATTAGATTGTTTACAGACCTAGTGTAATAAACAGCATATCTGAAAGAGTAACACTGTAGCTACTCAAAAGAATCCTGTGGAATGCAAAGTGACTGGATGAAACACCAAATATTTTGCAAAAGTTATGCCTGAACATGCATTTTTCCCAAACTGCCACAGTTAAATGTGCATATCTAGTTATGCTTACTATGGCAATGAAGTAAGAAAAATTTAGTTGGGAGAGGAGAGCACAAAAAATAGTTACTGTCTGTGATGAACAGCCTTCTGATATTATACATACAGTGAAACCACACACTGCCCAACAGCAGTCAGTGTAAAGGAGGACTCTCTTCTTCCTTTCAGGCACAGTTACCTCAGATATGATGATATTAAATAAGGGAAAGGAGGAACTTTGCCCTCCATAAAAATCAGTTAGTTATAGTGTATTTATCCACAAACACTATTGAAAAAACAACAGTTCACAAACACA